>NC_056727.1:217330790-217535790 GCF_019279795.1 Protopterus annectens
TCCTGCCTTTTACATCTGGTGGATTTCTTTGAAACTGTGGCCACTGATGAGGGCAAATCTGTGCACACAGCATACCTTGACTTGGCAAAGGCTTTTGACACAATCCCATATTCAGGCATTACTGATAAACTTAGCAAACTGAATGTAAACCCCTTTATTGTAAGATGGGATTCCAACTGGCTCACAAACCGGACACATACTATCAAAGTGGGTGACTCTACATCAACCAGCAGACCTGTTACCAGTGGGATGCCATAGGCATCAGTGCTGGGCCCCCTACTGTTTGCTATATACTTCTCAGAGGTTTTCAAAACTAAAGGGTTGTGGCTGACCAAGTGTGCAGACAACTGCAAACTAGGTGCAATCACTGAATCCCCAAATTATGTCAGTATACTCCAGGATGGTCTCATACAGGCCAATGACTGGTGTATTAGTTACAGTCTCAAACTGAATGCAAAGAAATGCATCATCATTTCCTTCAGCACAAACAATATCCCTTTACACTATCAAATCAATGACAATACCCTAAGTACCCATAAAGTGGTAAGGGACATGGAATCACAGGTTGTTAACTTCTACCACAATGTGTCTACCATTGTAGGGAAAGCTTTCCATGTAGCTCACTTGATTAGTAAAGGCATCGCCTTGACAGCATAAGAAGTTATAACCCCCTATACTCAGCCCATAATTGAGTATACTGCCCCATTCTGTATGTACCATACTAAGCACCTACAGCAATTAAAGAGACTTGAGGTTTCTAACAAAGGAGATCAATGGCCTCCAGCATGGCTTTACACAGACTGACTAAAATCGCTGTCACTGTACTCCGTATCATATAGACTTCTTAGGGGAAACGTATGCCTGGCCTACAGAGCAACCCAAGACCCAAACCAAATGAACTTACTGCACATCTGTAAATCAAATGGGTCTAGATCTACCAATTCCAGAGACTTAAATATGTCCTGCGACTTAAATAGGACATGCTGAAGAGACAGATTTATCTCACAGTGACTGCCATGTCTTTGGAACAGGCTACCAATTCATGTGAAACAGAGCACCTCTATGACACTGTTCAAGAGGAACCTGGATGAGTGGATGGGGCACAATAAATTCTTACCAGGGATAGTGCCCACAACCCTCTTGGACATGGGCAGTCATTACTAAATGCAGTCTTGGGTACTGACTAGTACCTCTACAGTATTACATTGGGTTGAAATGACGAGGCTTAAAATGACTTTCGATTCCATAGCCTAGTAATCTCCTATGATCCTATGATCCTATGTATTTGTTAACCAGGTAAATCCAATGGACCAACTGGCTGACTGACTTGCCCAAAGTCATAACGTAAGCAAGTGAAATTGAAAGGATTCAAACCCTGTACCTGTGACTATAGGAAGCCGTTTAAAATAAATGCTAGACAACTCCAAATCGCTGAAAGTGTTAACAGAGCAATATGTGTTGCATGGATGTGCATTCTCAAAACAATAAAACTATGAAATTGCATTTCCATTGCATTATTGACTGTCAGTAATCCTCAGTGATTTTCCAGAAAAAAAAAGAAGTTAATGAGGTATAGAGAATAAATATGGCGCAAAACTGGTGGTATTCTTCAAAACACATAAGAGGCAAACTATTCTAATTCACTTAAAACATTAACAACATTTATCTCAACATGCATTTTCTGAACATTTAAACTAAATAAAACTCTAATATAATTACTGACTGACTATGAATTTTTAATTCTAGTTGATTTTTCAAAAAATTAAGATTTATTTAAAGGTCAGGTAATTAGTACAGAGGATTAAGGCTCTAAACTCTTAGTCAGCTGCTTCCTGTACTCAAGAGTACAGGGTTTGATTATTTCTGTCTGGTTTAAAAGATAGAAGAACAAAAAGATAGAGCATGCATGTGAGGTTATACACTTATGGACAGGTTCTAAAGAATATGGATCCCTAGACAGAGTAATAGACTAGACCCCCCCCAGCCATACAAATACCGCGTTATTTAGCTACCTCTTCCAAGTTGCTATAAAACACTGTGGAAACCTGTCAGTGTGCATAGTATTTTTTTATTTTCTTTTACAATGGTCACAGAAATTTAGATATATTTTAAAACTTTTAGTAAAAATCTTACAGCAAAAATACTGGCAGCCATTTGATGTACAAGGCAAACACAACACAAAAATCTCACACATTGAAAACAGTCAGCATGAGTAACAGTAAACTTCTCTTCCTTTAAAACTGGCATATATTGAAAATGCATCTGGCAATCCATTAAACTGCAACAGAAGTGCAGGGATTCATAGTCAAAGAGCATATAGTGAGCCATTAATTCGAGTCTTTCTGAAGGGTGCAGGATTTCAAAAGACAAATGTGAAATGACTTTGCTAACAGCTTGGGTCAGTCTACTGGACACAAATGTCTCTTTTTAGAGGCAGTCCAAGAGCACTGTTTGGTGAAATGACTTGGTCAGTCTCATACTATACAAATGAAGACTGAAAGAATCGAGAGCTGCACTACAGGAAGCATTTAAATAATAGCTCATAGCCTTAACTCATCTGAACTAAATACCAAATTGTTGTAGCCCAACAGAGAGCATTTCACACCCTCGTCCCTGCAAAACACAAATTAAATTGAAAATGCATTCATAGTTAATAGTTTAACATTACACTCATAAACATCATACTGAACAATTTACCCCAGACAAATAAGCACACTGTGAACATAAAACAAGATAAGGAATCCCAAGGATTGTACCCAAAGAATATGGCTCATATGATGAATTCCTGTTTACTACAATTGATTCCTTTGTTTACACCATAACTGCTCTAGAATGCAGGATACACACACACACACACATGACCATCAATTATAGCCCCTTTTATGACTGCATGCATTCAGATATTTCCTTGTAATAAAATGAATGATCCAACAAATAACGATGCCACTGCAAACCACCACTGCACAATAATATATTGATAAAATAGAAATGAAAATGCTAAAAGCAGAAAATTTTAATTTAAATTAAACTTTTCTGCTTTTAACCACCTCATTTCCACATTTTCATTTCTATTTTATCAATAAAATGAATGAACAAATACATAAATAATGACTGAGAGGTGTATTTTCTTCCTAAGCATTCTCAACTCCCTAGCCCCTCAGCAGACAAAAAGAATAAAAAATAACCATACTCCATGGCTCACAAAATCATGTAAAATTCTAATGAAAGACAAGGACAAAGTATGGACTACCTGGCTAAAGAATCCAAACAACATAAATCCTCAGTAATGCATACAACTCTGCAATCAAACAAAAAGACAAACATTGCATGACAAAAAATCATACTATTTCTACAGTCAAGATAACAACAAAAACAACCCTAAGAAATGCTGGTCCTCTATAGCATTACTACTCAACCCAGGAAATAAAAATAATTTCAATCCATACCCCAATATACCACCACTTCAAACAGCCACCAAATTCAACACATACTTTATAGAGCACATCCAAGCTAAAAGTAAACCCAACTCATCCGCCTCAACTTACTACTTGTACTAATACCCCCAATACTAACCTTTACACACCACACACATTGCATGCATACAACCAATCTCTCACTTATAACAAAAAAACAAACCATTCCCAGCTTAAGTTTCAGCCCATCCCTTTATCTCAAATAAAATAAACAGACAAACCAAGAAGAAATTCAAACTGAAACGAAGGCACCAAAAAGAGCTGGAATCCACGCCAAATTCAAGACTTTTAATTAAAACACTTATGATTTTAGCTACACGCTTTCGGAGAATGCAATGACCCTCCTTCTTCAGAAGACAAAAACATTTAAAACAAAGCAACCAGCGTTTAAATACATCCCCATTCCAATCAAAGTGTTAATTAGCAAATGCATCCTCATGTGCTTATTAATTAGACTAGATAAGCAAAAATGCACTAGCTTTAAAAACATATCCGCTTATATACATATAGAATACACACATAAAAACCCTTAAAAGTGTACATATATATGCATGTTTATGCACATTTTAACAGGTACATGCAAGTATGAGCTGTAACTGAGCTTACATAAAAAATGTATATATATGTGTATATATAAATAAATATATATATATACATATATATATATATATATATATATATATATATATATATATATACATATATATATATCTCCCACAATTTAAATTATTAAAATAAATAAAAATAATATAATAATAATAAGAACTCAAACCTTCACCTCCACAACCCATATACCCAACACAATACCCCTACCCAAAACACGTTAACTCGAACAGAATCAGGAAGGGGGAGTTTTTTTGCGGGAGGGAGGGGGGGAGGGGGGAAAAGGGGGGGGAAGGGGGGGTTATCGTTTAAGAGCTAAATATTTGAGTATGCACCCAATTGAAACATGATCATTAAGTCCTGGGTGAGTGTAAGAGGCTGTGCGAATTTGCCAATACAATTTTTCAATCTCCAGTTGTGTTTGTCATGGGCCACCCCTATCATCTGGCATAATGTGTTTCAGGACCGTAAATTTAAAATGATGGTCATGATACAACATGATGTGCTTAGCCAGAGCATTGGACTCATCCAATCTAGTGATGGCATATTGATGCTCATATATATGTTTCTTGAGTTTCCGCTCAGTTTTACCAATGTAATATGCGGCACATGCTTGACACATTGCCGCATATACCACCCCACTAGTGTGACAATTGGCCTTAACTTTAATACGGCAAAGGAAATCCCCTAACTGGACTCTTGAATTAGTGCAGATGTACTGACATTGATTGCAGCTGCCACATTTGTTGATACCATTACTGTTATGGGAACCTTGAGATGGACGTAATTCTAAAAGGGATTTTAGACTTTTTCCTCTCCTAAAGGCAATTTGGGGCTTTTCCCCAAGCCTATTAAAAATCCCAATATCCTCTTTGATAAACGCCCAGATTTTGTTTAAATAAATAATGTCAAATAAAATAAACTACTACAAAAACCAAAACCTTGCTCAACCTCACTAGACAACCACAGACCAGAATACCTAAAGCTTGCCACAGAGGCAATAGCATTCCCTGTTAGCGTCTTAATTAATAGATCCATAGCAAAATCACGTCCCTAACCTATGGAAAATATCACACATTATCCCTTTACATAAGGGAGGCAACTGTACTGACATCACAAACTATAATCCTATTGCAATCTTGCCCCCCTCTAAGATTCTAGAAAAATGTCTGCACCTATGACTTTTCCACCATCTTACACACAGCAACCTACTTTCCCACACTGAACATGGCTTTAGACCTGCACACAGGATCTCAACATAGGCTCATAGAAAGTTATTAGGCTATTGGCTGTGAGGCCCTTATAAGCCTAGCCAAGAGTTTAGCCTATATTTAGACAAGTCAGCACCCAAAGCCCCTGTCCAGCAGAGACACAGGTGGAATCCCAGGGGTGTATTTTCTGTTTACATTCCAGTTATCCATGTTGTGTTTAAAAAGGGATAATAAGGTACTCTTCTTGACATGGAGAGGCAGTATATTCCACAGATGGAGGAGTCTCTGGGACACAAATCTGTCCTGCCAACAAGTCCTATTGATATCACAGACCAGATTGAGGTCGTGCATGTGGGTTACTCGAGTGGAACTTGACTTGCAAATATGCAGCAATCCCATCAAGGCAGAGTCTGAGATTGCTTTGTATGCCAGACAGAGGTCACCCCTGAGGAGTCTGTATGAAACTGAGCAGAGGGACAGGTCCTTTAGCTTATCTGTGTAGGGTAGATGTCTGAGGCCCTAGATTCTCCTGGCATGGAACATTTGTGGTCTCTGCAGCTGCTGCATGTGCTTTGTGAGGTACATTCCTAAGGGGGCATTGTACTCAATAATTGGCTTTATAAGGGAAGAATACAAGGATGTTATGACCTTCTTGTCCCTGGATGAGATACGGTTACTTATGAGCTGGGCCATGTAGAAAGCTTTCCGTACAACGGAAGCAACATGGTGGTCAAAAGTCAGGTTGCTATCAACCTGGGTGCCCAAATCTGTCACGACTGATTGCATGCTTAGGACATTGCTATTAATGTGATAATATGTGGGGATGTCACTCTCCTCAAAAGGGATGATGATGCATTTTTTGGCATTCAGCATGAGGCCATTTTTCTGGCACCAGTCATTTGTTTGGGTGAGACCCTCTTGGAGGACATCCACATCTCTTGGTGAATTGATGACCGTGCCCAGCTTGCAGTCATCTGAAAACCTGGTCAGCTATAGCCCACTGGTTTTGGCCTGCACCTCAGAGAAGTATATCCCGAATAGCAGAGGCCCCAAGACCGATCCCTGGAGTAGGCTGCTCAGTATGGGTCTACTGTTTGAGGTGACTTCCCCTATTTTGATTAGGTGGGTTCTATCAGTGCACCAGTTTGCTACCCTAGTAACATATGGACTGATGCCTAGTTGAGAGAGTTTATGTATTAGGCCCAAGTGGGGAATAGTGTTGAAGGCTTTGGCCAGGTCAAGGTAGGTGGTGTACACTGTCTTCTCCTTATCTATGGCTTTGGTGACTGTCTCAAAAAAGTCAATCAGATTTAACAGACATAACCTCCCCTTAACAAAGCCAAACTGTGTGGAGTCGAGTGTTTGGAGGTTGCCAATGTCCCTGTTAATGAGGTCCATAATAATCAGTTCCATGGCTTTGCAGATCAGGCTAGTTAGGCTGATGGGTCTATAATTTCCCAGATCTGTGGATGCTCCACCTTTGTGTAAAGGGATGACTGTGGCTGTCCTTGACTCAGCTGGGACAAAGCCATTACTCAAGCTTTGGTTGAATAGGGTGCCTAATGGTGCTGCAAGTTCATGTAGGATGCAGCCTGGGATGTTATCGAGTCCCATGGAGGTTATATTTTTTGCCTTGGAGAGGGCAGTGATGACCTGTTTGCTAGCAATAAGGGAAGGGAGGCAGGTACTGGGGATGTCCTGATTTACTGATGCATGGGACAGTGGCATGGTTTTTGCTCAGTCTGTCAGCCAGTAGGTTGGCTATATCTACAGCATTTGTGTATGTGGTGTCCTTGACCACCAGTTCTGAACAGATCTTGGTGCTTCCTTTGAGACTGCAGACATATGTGAAGAAGGCCTTATGATTGTCTCTAGTAGCTGTGGCCAGTTTGGAATTGAAGTTGGCTTTAGAGGATTTCACTAGTGCTCTCATTTGCTTGTTCATGCTAAGGAGATATTGCTTCCATTTGGGTACCTGCTCCTTCTTGGTCCTGGACAGCAATTTTTTCCTTTTGTTATATAGTTTATTTATTACAGATGTCCACCAGACAGGTTTACTCCTCCTTGCAGAGGATGATTTTGTCCTGCTGGGTATTCCTGATTCCATGCATCTATATAAATGCTTGTATAGTACTTTGGTGTAGATTTGGACATTGGTGCCAGTTCCTACAGAGGGGGAGGGGGCTGTGAAGCTGTTTATACCATTCTTCAGGAGGTTAAAATCAGCTTTGGAGAAGTTTTTTTGTTTTACCCTAGCTAGAGGGGGGGGTTCAGGGGAGATGGTGATTTTGAAAGTGACCCTTTTATGGTCATATCTTACCAGGGAGGATGATACCATAGGGATGCTGCAGTGGTTACTCATGTTGGTTAATAACAAGTCCAAGATATTGTCACCTGTTGTAGTGGAATCGACTAGCTGTTCCAAGGCATTTGCAGTGATAAAATTGAGGCATCTCTGGGTATTTTTGTTCTGATATGAGTAGTTTTTCCAATCTATGGTTGAGTAGTTAAAGTTGCCCAAGATCAGGGTAAAGGGTTGAATACTGATAGATTCAAAGAGGCCCAGATAGGTGGAGTTGGCGTCTTGAGTCAAATTTGGGGGCCCGTAGCTAGCTAGCTAGGACATGAATAGGGGTTGTGTCAATGGTTAACTGCACCTTGAGTGTCTCCCGTGCATCATACTGTTTAATCAGCCTGGAGGTGTGTGTGTGTGTCTTTAATGTATATTGAAACTCCACCTCCTTTGGCTTTGCTGCCCACAGTTTGGGGTCTGAATGCATGATAGGATGAGTAATCAGGTAAGGCTGGGGTGCTCTCCGTAGCTTTGAACCAGGTCTCTGTGACTGCACAAATGTCAGCATCTTCCAGGGTTAAGAATGCTTGTAATGAGTGCAGTTTCATGTTTAGACTCTTAGTGTTCAGCAGCATGACCTTTAATTTGCATTTTGTTGACATTTTTATGTTAGGAGTATCAACCGCATGACTTTTCATAAAAAGACACTATGGAGGAGGCAAGAGCCTTTGCCAGAAGCCTGAAGCCCAAGTGAGACAGATGTATGCCATCTTTAGCAAAGCATCATGGTCTGTTGATCATATCTTCACAGGCTGTCAGGTACTGGCTCCCCCTGGAATGACACCAGAAATGAAGCCAATTGATAAAGTCAATCATTTTCTGTTTGCAATGAGGCATCATTCTGGGTGACAGTAGAATGCTGCTTAAGACCAGGGACATACTTGCCTGGGGCACATGTTCAGCAAGCTCAATCATGTCTCTCTTCATATAGTCCATTGAGGTATGTTTCAAATCGTTCACACCAACATGGACTATGACAGAGTCATAACAGTACCTGTTGTTGAGAGACTTGACTAAGTATGTGATATGGTGGATTTTAGCACCTGACAAAAAACTAACTGTGACTTTCTCCTTCTCCAGCCTGGTGAGAGGCACATCTGTGTGTCTCAAAATGGAGTCTTCTATGGGTAATATGTTGGGTTTATGGTTAGGCCTTAGTGGTTGTGAGACACAAGTGTGCAGACTATGTGTGGTATGTGTTTTGAAGGGTTGTGGAGTTCGCATATGTTTTTGCCTGAGGTCTCCTTTGTTTGGGTTTGTTTTGTTGAGAACCTCCGCATATGTGGGTGAGTGTTGTGTAGTTATGGGTGGTGTTTGAGGTGTAGTGATTGTGTTGACAGCCTTCTCAGTGCCAGATATACTGGCTTGTGAGGGAGAGAGCATAGACTCTAGGTTCTTAATGTAATTGCATCTTTCCCAAATTGTGTTCCTAGGTGGTAATAATAGATGGTTGTCCATGTACATGAGGCAGTTGCTACACTGTCTTAGGATGTCCATATCAACCAGGCTGGAGGAGAAACTGTAGGAAATTGTCCATCCATATTTGTTAGAATCTGAGGGAGAGAGGCCAGGGAGAGCTATGGGGTAGGTCTAAAGTCCAAGTGTTTAAAGCAAAACGAAGAGACATGGAATAACACTTACAATTTAAACAGGCTAAAAACAAGCAAGTAATAAATGCAGCAGAAAAGATAAAAGATGCAATTGAACACTTTAGAGAACAAGTAGCAGAAAAAAACAAAATGAAGTAATAGAGTAGGAGGATGAAACACAAATACTGTAAAAGCAGCTGAATAATGTGTTTTTTTTTTGTTTTTTTTTTTTTTTTTAGTAAAGTGGAAAGGGTGAAAGGAGGAATAGAAGATAATTCAAGGTTAAGAAACTAATGGGCTTGACCTTCCCAAATGTTCTCTCTGTATTAGGTAGAAAGTGCTAATGAGACTGGACTGGGGGGAGTGTCCCAGATCAAATTTACAGTAAGGGAAGGCATCTGAAGAACCACCAAGTTTAAAAACAAGACAATAGCAAGGGAGGGTGGGAAACAATGCTACAGCTACTAGCAACACTATTTTAGGCAGAAAATACTACAGAAATGTTTATCACAGCAGAAAAGCAGTGAGACAATAAAGGTTTTAAACAGAAAAAAGAGCAAGGAGACTCTAGACAATGCTTTTAACTGTAAACAAATCAGTTATATGATACACAGTGAAACTTAACTAAAAAAGCTTTACAAACAGCAACAGAGTAAGAAAAGTTATTTAACAGGCCCAGTAAGGCACACTATTGCAGTACAACAGTGCAGATTAGTTTATAGCAATAAAATACAGTAAAAAGTAGACAGCAGACAATCATAAATGCAATAAATGGTAAGAATAAGCAATAACTAGTAAAATAAGAAAACAGGATACTTATTGTTATATATCACAGATCAGAGTTGTGGTCAGTGCCCCTCCTCCTCCGTTCAGTTCAGTGTGAATAAGCAGAAACTCCTCTCAAAGGTAGGGTTTAAGTACCAGAAGGTTCCAACTTGAAACAACTTAAAAAAAGCTCAAAAGAACCAGTGAGGTGCTTACTCCAAGCCCTAGGCTAGCCAACCTTTACCAGCCAGTGGCCAATCAACACGATCCTCTCACTAAAGTGAAGAATGACTTCTGCTAATTTATTTATTTATTTTACATTTGTTGACCAGGTTTGTCAGACTGAGCTAAGTAGCCCCTTTTCAGTGGATGCCCGGGGGAGAAAAGCTCCACATGTTCTACAGATTATCATTTACAAGAATAAGTAAACAATCAATAACTGGTTTACAGAAAATATTCAAAGCAACATATACATGAAAAACAAGGGTTTGCTACAGTAAACTAATCAGTATGTCTGCCAGAATTAGAATCCTACATCATTCAGAAGGACTAACAATAGTTTTATCACCAGATGTAAAATCTTACATTATGCAGATAAGAGTGTATGTAATGTGCTTAGGATAGAGAAGTTAATGTGAGAAAGTTAAAGAAAGTTACATAAGTTGGGAGCAGATAGAGGTGTGCAGTTAGGGTTGATAAGCTTTTTAAGGGCGGTGGGTATAGAGGCAGGTCTATTGGCTTAACAAGTATTCTTTAGGGCTAGCTTGAATTGACTAAGTTGCTTGAGTGACCTGATCTCTAGTGGGTGTTCGTTCCAGACCTTGGAAGGATTATAGCTATAGAGAATACATTCTTTCTTAGTTTTAGGTTTGTGGATTTGTAGCAGATCTAGGTTCGAGCTCCTGAGGGATTTAGCAGGTGAATAGTGAGAGATGACAGATGATAGGGTAGGACAGTAAGAAGGCTGATAAAGGATAGAGTGGATGATTTGGAGTTGAGGGAGAAGAACCTGGAGAAATAGATCTAGCCAGTTAAGGTGTCTGAGTGAGAGACAGTGATATAAATTGTAAGTTTGATGGGCTGAAAATTTGGCTATCTTGTTGTAGGTAGATTCAAGTTTGGCAAAGTGTGTGTAGTTGAGGCAGGTAAGAATCTGAGAGCCATATAATAGACTGGGTAGGGGGTAAGCATATGAGAGAGTTACTTTAGCTTCATTGGTGAGAAACTTTTGTTGCGGTAGAGGAGCCCTAGTTTCTGAGTTTTCTTGATACAGTTGTTAATGTGTAGGTTGAATTTAAGTTGGTTGTTAATGATGACACCAATGAGTTTAGTGCTAGTTTCCACCTCAATGTGTGTATTATTGAGGGACAAGATTGTGAAAGTGGATTTAATGTGGTTGTAGTTTTTAGGAAGAAAATGCAGTAGCTTAGTTTTTGGGGGGTTAAGGATAAGCTGGTTACAGAGAGACGGTTTTCTACTGAGTTAAATGAAGTCTGTGTTGTAGAGATTAGTTCAGAGGGAGAGTCAGCAATATTGATGACAGTAGAGTCATCAGCGTATTGGACCAGTGATGACTGAGGACAGGAAGAATAAAAAAGATTAGTGAAGATGTTGAAAAGTAGTGTACCAAGGATGGAACCCTGAGGGACACCCATTTTAACTGGGAGAGTAGGGGAGAGTGCAGATTGCCACTTCACTGCTTGAGATCTGTCAGTGAAGTAGCTGGAAAACCATGCAGCAGGGGAGAAGTTAAGGTTGGTTAGTTTGTGTAGAAGGAGAGGGTGAGAGATTATGTCATAAGCTTTAGAGAGATCTAGGAATAGGCAGGAGACAAGTTTGTTGTTATCTCTGGCAAGGGATATAGTATTAAGGAATGATAGTAGGGCAGTAGTAGGACTATGCTTTGGTCTAAAGCTGTGTTGAGTAGATGTGAGCAGACTTTCAGAGAGTAGGTAGTGCATTACTTGTTTATGTCTGCATTTTTCTAGAACTTTAGAGAGAGGAGAGAGGATGGCAATTGGTCTAAAATTAGTGATGTCTGAGGAGCTACCTCCTTTATGTATTTGTAGAGTGAATAATTGTTTCCATATGGAAGGCACTTTGGACTCTGAAATGAAGCAGTTGATTAAGATAGATACAGGGAGATCAAGTGAGTCAGCAGCTAACTGAAGGAAAAGGGAAGCAATGTCGGAAGAAGCTGAGCAAGGTTTGAGTTTAGGGAGTGGGGATTTAATGTAGCTAGTGGGTACAGGTTTGAGGGAAAGAGAATTTGATGAGAGTAAAGTGGGATTTGATAGAGAGTGGATTGAAATATTATTAAATGTAAATGAGTTGGCACTGGGGTTAAATAGTTTTGATAGAGTCAATGAAATATGTGTTGAAGTTGGAGGCAGTATCTTTGGGAGTCTTATCAGGACAAGGATTGGGGGAACAGGGACCACCAGGATGAAGTATGTGGTTGAAAGACTTCCAAAATTTTGGGGGGGTTAATTTTCAAGGCTGATGGTGGATTATAGTAGAAGTCTCTTTTATCTTTATTAATACAATTTTTGGTCTGATTTTTAAGTTCTTTATATTTAGCAAGTCTGCAGGAAACTTTGTTTCGGTCCATGTTTTCCATGCCTCTAGTTCTCATTAGGATGCGGGTGGAATTTGATAGCCATGGAGATATATTAGATTTAATATGGACTGTGTGAAGTGGGGCAAGTGAGTCAAGAAAACTAAGAAAGGTGGAGTTGAAAGACAAGACAGCATTGTCAAGGGGGAGTTGGGTAAGGAAATTCCAGTTAACTTTAGAGAGAAGAGATTTAAAGGTGTCTGGGTGGAAGTTAGTAAGCTTGCTCATGTGATAAATCTGTGCTGTTTAGTAAAGTGAGGGATATATCTAAGTACCTTTATTGGGGAGTGATCACTTAGTGTGTTGGGAAGGGTTTCAGGATTGTGATATTTAGAGGGACTAGAATCCAGTCGATAAGGGTGCTGTGTGCATGAGAGTTGTTGATATGGGCAGCATCAGTGATAAGTTGAGTAAAGCTGTACAAGTTAATGTGTAAGGAAGAATTTGGGGTACAGAGAGTTAACCAATTAATACTGACATCACCAAGAATAATGGTTTCATTAGGAATATACCAATTCCAAACCCACAGGCTCAAAAAACAATGGAAACCATGAAAAAAACTACTGAAGTCACAAGTCCAAAATCCACCGTTTTTTCCTCACAAATGTTTATTAAGCGCTTTTTGTCTTGTAAGGTTACAACACTTCTTTAGACAAAACCATTTGTAAAAAATGTCAACTTAAATACAACCCATGTGTTAAATTCATCCAATCACATCAATGGAACAATTGATGTCACCTCCCCATTTTTTATAAACTGCCTCTAAGCAAAATATACTATAACAATAAACAACCACTTAAACTTAAAAATACATCCATTTACCTTAAAATACATACATCTACAATACAAAATACAATACAATACAAAATAAAACAAGGCATTCAGACTTTGTTAAATATTTTAGGTTCATGTTGTTTCTATTTATCGATCCAAGCTTTTCAATTTTAAAATACATTGGATTGAGCACATTTCATTCAACCCTGGGTATGTTACAGCATTTAAACACAACTGCCACAAAAGTTCCAACCTTTCCAGTAACAAGCTAACTGGACCACCTCTTGGGTCAGGTTGGATCTGATCTATTGCTTTAAATTTAAAAATGTGTCGGATTCTCAGTTACATATTTAGCTAAGGCGTTATCTAACTTGTTTTTCCTTATACTGTATTTGTGTCTTGAACTCTGGTCCGCTAATGATTGGCAGTAGAGTTTAGTTTTTCCTTATACTGTATAAATGCTCATATACCCTCTCTTTCATTTTCTGGTCTGTCTTTTCGATATAAACCCCAAAACATGACTGACACAAAGCTATGTATAATATAGACTTGGAGTTGCATGTGAGTTTCTTATTTAACGAATATATTCTATTCCTAATGCTAAATACTTTACCAATCTCCATATAAGTGTAATAATTGCGGGTCTATATTATAACATCAAAATCTACAAAGATCGAATGTTATAATATCGACCCTGTAATGTCGAACGCTGAAAACAGCGAAGGTACAGGACACCGAATTCTTTCCCAGGGAAAGAATTTGGTGGGCCATTGCTGTGGCTTTGCTGTTCTCAGCGTTTGATATGTTGGAATGTTACGGGTCGGGTTCAGATAAGTGTGTGATTGTGTGTAGGTTAGGGTTAGGGGCGGGTTACATGAGTTAGGGTTAGGGGGCGGGTCAGGTAAGTGTGTGGTTGTGTGAACGTTAGGGTTAGGGCGCGGGTCAGGTAAGTGTGCAATTGTGTGTAGGTTAGGGTTAGGGGCAGGTTAGGTGATGTAGGGTTAGGGAGCAGGTCAGGTAAGTGTGCGGTTGTGTGTAGGTTAGGGTTAGGGTGCGGGTTAGTTGAGTTAGGGTTAGGGCACGGGTGAGGTGAGTGTGCGATAGTGACAGACCTTAGGGCCTGGGTTGGGTTAAGGTAAGTGGATAGCTAGTAATGTATGTAAAGTTTAGCTTAGGTTTAGGTGTAGGATTTTAAGTGTATGTGTGTGGATTGCTGTTTTTGTGTGTGTTTGTGTTGTATGTATGTTTCTCGGAATAGCAAATTTTTTCCCTGGAAAAAAATTTGCTATTCTGACTGTTCGATGTTTTTGGAATTCGGTGTTTAGGGTTCAATATTATAACATTGGATCTTTGTAGATTTTGATGTTATAATATAGACCCAATAATTGCATGCACCACCATGTCGTCATCCCTGGGTTTCTAACCATTTGTTGAACCCCGTTCTTACAATCAAACCAACTTTTCAAATTTTTCCCCTTTTTATATATAACTTGGGGCAGCTGAGAAAAGTTTACACCTAGTGACCCCTGGCTAGTTAAAAGTTTCCAGTTTTTAAACACTATTCCCCTAAAATCTGGGGCATCAATATTGTATTTTAAGATCAACCTATGTCTTTCAATCCGTCCATCAATGGCACTGTTAAATGGACTTATTTCCTGTTCCATAGTAGGATATTCATTTTCATAACAAAGAATGGGTCTATACAACCCTCTACTTCTTTTACATTGAACTTACCGTATGAGTTCATTAACTAATCCTGCCGGGTAACCCCTCTTTGTGAACATCCCAAACAAATTTATACATTCATCAATAAAGTCACTAGTCTTGGTGGTCATTCTTGCTGCACGGACTAGCTGTCCTTTAATAACTGACCATTTTTGCTTAATAGGGTGACCGCTTGTAAAATGTAAAAATGTGTTGGAATATGTTAGTTTCCTGTGTATTGTTGAAAAATAACTGCTTCTCTCCCTATCCTTACTTAATTTAATGTCAAGGTAAGATATGTTATGCTCATTAAATTCAAACGTGAATTTTAAGAAATGAGTTGTAGTATTTAAATAACCCACAAATTGTTTTGCGACACTCTCATCACCCTTTATGAAGATAAGTATGTCATTGAGAAACCTAGTATAGAATTGTATAATGTCCTTATACTGATTAGAATTTCTAGGTGTTGGTATTCCCATTCAGCCATAACTAGGTTTGAAAAGCTCCCCCCGCATGGTGAGCCCATTGCTACACCAATGTGTTGTAAGTACCTTTCCTTGTCAAACATAAAATAACTGTTTGTCAACAACTCCTGGACAACTGAAATTTCATTTTGAGGTGCTCCTTTCCGTATCAAAATACTCACCACACATTCTATACCTTCAGTGTGTGGTACTAATGTGTATAAATCATTAATGTCAACCGTTAGAAAATTATGATCTTGATTATATTCTATTTTATTAATCTCTATGAGGCACGTCCAAGAGTCTTTACAAATTTGGGGTAATTGCTTAATGTATTTCTTCAGAATGGTGTCTACATATTTTGCACAAGCATAGGTGATTGAAGATCTAGCGTCAATCAAGGGGCGCATTTGGGGGTTTTCAATACTTTTATGTATTTTTGGTATTCCAAATAGCATTGGAATTTTTTTGTGCAGGCATTGTTAAATAATTGTAAATCTGAACATCAATTCTGCCATCAATAAACATGACATTTAAATATGACTTTATTCTCATGTATGCTGTATTTCTTTCATTAGTGGAGGCAGGAATGTACGTTTCACTAACAATCATTTCTTTCATTTTCATATTGCAATCAAGGATATCCATTATAATCACAACACCCCCCCCCCCTTGCCGGGTTTCATTACTCTGACCGGTAATTGTTGTAGCTCCTTCAGTGTAACATAATCATCATTTGAAATATTAAAATTTTTACGTGATTTTTTTCTATTATTCTTTGTGCAACTCCAAAAATCAAATTTACAAATCCATTCAAAAACATTCAGTAGTGGGTGTAGTGGAGGATTAAACATACTTGATATCGACAACTTGTTCACATTACTCACATTGTCACCAAAAATTATGGATAAATTCAATTTACGAACAAAACATTTTAATTCAATCAATGCTTTACCAATGTTAGCATGCACATCTGGGACAAATGTATATCCTTTTGCTAACATTTCAACCAAGTTGTTATCTATACTGACTAATGAATAATTATAAACTTTTAAGTCTCTGTTTCTATTATACAGTAACATATAGTTACTGTTAGTAGTGTAGTCAATGGTTGCAACATTTTCGTCAAGTGTTACCTTCTCCTCCTGTTTGCTCGGCCCTTATGTTTGACATAATCTTGACAAAATGATTTTATGTTTGACAAGGAAAGGTACTTGCAACGCATTGGTGTAGCAATGGGCTCACCATGCGGGGGAACTTTTCAAGCCTAGTTATGGCTGAATGGGAATACCAACACCTAAAAAGTACTAATCAGTATAAGGACATTATACAATTCTATACTAGGTTTCCCGATGACATACTTATCATCATAAAGGGTGATGAGAGTGTCGCAAAACAATTTGTGGATTATTTAAATAATACAACTCATTTCTTAAAATTCATGTTTGAATTTAATGAGCATAACATATCTTACCCTGACATTAAATTAAATAAGGATAGGGAGAGAAGCAGTTATTTTTCAACAATACACAGGAAACTAACATATTCCAACACATTTTTACATTTTACAAGCGGTCACCCTATTAAGCAAATAAGGTCAGTTATTAAAGGACAGTTAGTCCGTGCAGCAAGAATGACCACCAAGACTAGTGACTTTATTGACGAATGTATAAATTTGTTTGGGATGTTCACAAAGAGGGGTTACCCGGCAGGATTAGTTAATGAACTCATACAAGAAGTTCAATGTAAAAGAAGTAGAGGGTTGTATAGACCCATTCTTTGTTACGAAAATAAATATCCTACTACGGAACAGGAAATAAGTCCATTTAACAGTGCCATTGATGGATGAATTGAAAGACATAGTTTGATCTTATCATACAATATTGATGCCCTAGATTTTAGGAGAATATTGTTTAAAAATTGGCAACTTTTAACTAGCCAGGGGTCACTAGGTGTAAACTTTTCTCAACTGCCCCAAGTTATATATAAAAGGGGGAAAATTTGAAAAGTTGGCTTGATTATAAGAACAGGGGTTCAACAAATGGTTAGAAACCCGGGGATGACGACATGTGGTGCATGCAATTATTGCACTTAATTGGAGATTGGTAAACTATTTAGCATTAGGAATAGAATATATTTGTTAAATAAGAAACTCACATGCAATTCCAAATCTATAGTATACATAGCTTTGTGTCAGTAATGTTTTGGGTTTTATATCAGAAAGACAGACCGGAAAATGAAAGAGAGGGTATACAAGCATTTATACAGTATAAGGAAAAACAAGTTAGATAACGCCTTAGCTAAGCACGTAACTGAGAATCCAACACATTTTTTTTTAATTTAAAGCAATAGATCAGATCCAACCTGACCCAATAGGTGGTCCATTTAGTTTGTTACTGGAAAGGTTGGAACTTTTGTGGCAATTGCGTTTTAATGCTGGAACATACCCAGGGTTGAATGAGATGTGCTCAATCCAATGTATTTTAAAATTGAAAAGCTTGGATCGATAAATAGAAACAACATGAAGCTAAAATATTTAACAAAGTCTGAATGCCTTATTTTATTTTGTATTGTAGATGTATGTATTTTAAGGTAAATGGATGTATTTTTAAGTTTGCATGGTTGTTTATTGTTATAGTGTAGTTTGCTTATAGAATAGTTTATAAAAATTGGGGAGGTGACATTAATTGTTCCATTGATGTGATTGGATGAATTTAACACATGGGTTGTATTTAAATTGACATTTTTTACAAATGGTTTTATCTGAAGAAGTTTTGTAACCTTACAAGACGAAAAGCGCTTAATAAACATTTGTGAGAAAGAATGGTGGACTTTTAGACTTGTGCCTTCAGTAGTTTTTTTTGTGTGGTTTTCATTAGGAATATGTTGAGAAATATGAGCGCCTGTATTCCAGCAGAGGTAAGTTATCCCCCGGGGAATGTAGATTGCTACTACTGTGATGGCAGTATGGGTGTTAAGTACAAGATTGGTTATCAGTATTTCAGTAGTGGAAAAGGACAGGATAGTTTTATTAGAAGTTGTCAGAGTAAGGTGGTAATGGCAATTCCACCCCCCTTTTTTCTTTTGGCGGTCAAGGCGCAGTGTACTATAGCCAGGAGGGAGTATGTCTTTGTCATGGTGTTGAGGTTTTAGCCAAGTTTCTATTAGGGTGATGACATCAGGGGTGTGGCTAGCGATACAAGCATGAACTCCTCTAACCTTGTTTAATATACTTCTAGTATTTATTGAGTAAAAGGAGATTTGTTTGTTTGGGAGGGCAGAGACGTATACATTACTGGGGCTATAGTTATAGGTGGAGTTGTGTTGAGTGGGTCCTGGACTGGGAAGAATCTCTCCTGCTAGTAGAAGAACATTAGAGTAGTAGTGGCAGTTATATTTGTATAAGTTAAAGATAAAATATTTTGTTTTGTTTTTAGGGAATGTGATGTATGTGGGGAGAATTTTGATTTTAGGTTCAACAAAAACAAAGCCAAAGATAGTTTCCTTGATTGGATACTTATCAATGGCCACCCTCAAATGTACAAGCCAGGCATGCTACTTGATGATCTAAGTGATCATTGCTTACCTATATTATTAGGCTTAAAGCCGACATTCCCCATCAGCCCACCTATAAAACAATAAGAAACATCAAGAACTTTAACCTCAAAAACTTCCAAAAATAACTCAAAGCTTGTAATTGGTCTGTTGTGAAACAACTTCCATTATAAGAGGCAGTGGATTTCTTCAATACTAAATTTCAGGCTGCCCTTAATTTACACACTCCTACCCAGACCATCCGTGCCAAAACAAAAGTTGCACCATGGCTATCTAAAGATACAAAATCCAAAATTATGCTAAGAAACACGGCCTGGGCCATGTGGCATGTTACTAAAGCCCCACTGGACCAAGTCAGATATAGACAGTTAAGGAATGAGACTAAAAAATCTATCATTCCAGACAAAAAAACTATTACAACCTCCTGCAACAAAAATACCAATAAAAACATCAAACGTTCTGGGCTGGAATAAACAGCCTGCTCCACCCAGGCCGTACCACCACTCCTACCCCATCAGCTGCCCTTGATAAATCTCCTGTAGAAATCGCAAACACCTTCAATACTTTATTTACCAAACTAACCAGTCTCTAGCTACCCATCTCACTCCCACGTGCTCAAACTCCAGCGCTGTCACACCTAACTTCGACCCACCCAATGCTCAACTCCCCTTTACATTTCAACCTGTACCTACTCCCCTAATCTGGGCCCTACTTAACAAACAAAAACCTACTATGTTGGCTGCCAGCCACCTCCCTGCTGAATATCTGCAAAAGCTGCAGACGCCATAGCACTCCTCATTTATATCCTGATTAATAGATCCATCTCTGAGGGAACCATTCTATCAATATGGAAAATTTCACATGTAATACCTCTCCATAAAGGAAATAGTTCCACAGAGCTGTCTAACTTTAGGCCTATAGCCATTCTGTCACCGCTGGCAAAAATCATGGAAAAATGCATCCACTGGCAACTCATGCATTTTCTTATTCAAAACAAACTGCTCACTGACTCTCTGCACAGCTTTAGGCCATTCCACAGTACCACCACTGGTTTCCTATCTTTCTCTAATGTCATCAGTCTTAATCGTAACAATAACAAACTATCCTCAGCACTCTTCCTAGATCTTTCAAAGGCCTTCAACATGGTCAGTCATCAGCTATTGCTCAATACCCTGAAATCCATCGGTTTAGACCATCAGGCAATACAATGGTTCCAGTCCTACCTACTCGTAGACAGCAGGTTGTCTTATGGCAGAACAAGCTGTCATCCCATCTGCCTTTAAGCCTAGAAGTCCCATACTAGGTCTCCTTCTTTTCAAAATCTTTATCAGTGATCTTCACACAACCATCCCAAAAGCTACTTGCATCCAATATGTGGATGACTCAACATTGATATGTTCTGCCTCCTCTCCAACACACCTACTGTCCGTAACCGAGACTACATTCAACACGGTAGAAAACTGGCTAGCTAATCGCCACTTGTTTCTAAATCCTAACAAAACCAAACTGCTGCTTTTCTCCCCTACCAGTAGGGGCTCTCCTCCATTCTTCACCATTAAATCTAACAACAACACCCATTATCTCCCCAGATGACCACATTAAGCTACTAGGTGTAATAATTGACAACCTTAAATTTGATATGCATGTTAACCATACTATTAAGTCCATTAACAAAAAATTGGCTCCCTGTACAAGCTCAAACCTTTCATCACCCCTCTTGCTAGGGCAACTATTGCATGCTCCCAACTTCTCTCTACCCTTATGTATGCCTTCCCTGTACTCAACCTGTCCAAAACCATTCTCAATAAATTATCGGGCTGTTACAACCATATAGTTAGATTCACTACTGGCATGGCATATAGAACTCATCATTGTCAAAACCTAAAAGCTCTAGGATGGCTTCTGCAGTTCAACCAGCTTATAGTAGCACACAAAGTCCACCACCAACCTGAAAACACCCCGCCCTTAAAAATATTATCAGCCCCCATAGTGCCCTCAAGCCATTATGCTCATCTAATAAACTAATGGTACTGACCCAAAAATCTAACAACTCTGAAGGAGATGCTCTATTTGCCAACTCAGTTGGTAAAACTTGGAATCTACTTCCTGCTAACCTTATCAAGGAAACTTTGATACCCCTGTTTAAAAAAGGCCTCAAAAATTACTTCAAATCACACTGGTTCTGCACTTGCTCAAATCCTGATTAACAACTCTACTAAAATAAGTATTACTTCCCAATCTGCTGTTTAGCAATCTACATATGCCTCATTGCATATGTATGTCTGTACACATTGAAAGATGTCATCTGCTTGTATCCTATGTTAATATTTTGAGTGCTAGAGTACTGAAACTGGTGATTGGGGAGTTAGTAGTAGGTTTATTTTGCAGGTAGGTAGGTAAGTGAGAGTGTGTTGCTTAGGTAATGTTTGAGTAGGCGGGATAGGAGTTATGTGGGTAGTGGAAGGAGAAGTAATAGTTTGCAAATGTAGTGTGGAAGAGGGGAAGATGGCCTGGAAAATGTGCTCAGAACAAACAGCCACTGCAAACAAACAACCAGGCCCAGAGACAGCAAATCTGAAACTGGATTATGCTACAGCTACTAGCTACACTACTTTAGGCAGAAAACACAATAAAACACAGTAAAAAGTAGGCAGCATACAATAAAAAGGGCAAGAAATGGTAAGAATGCTAGCCTTATTATCTTTCATGGACTTTGTCAACAAAGCCCATGAGACTAGCAAACTAGTATCTCCGGTATTTCTAGATTTGTCAAAAGCATTTGACATGATATCTCACCTCATACTCCTTAAAGAACTTTCCAGCATTGGTTTAAACTCCTCCTCACTTCAGTGTTTTTTTAGCTACTTAGCTGACAGGCAGCAAGCAGTAAAATGGCAGGGCTCTATCTCTCCATATCATTTCACCCCCATAGGTGTGCCTTAATGATCCATCCTTGATCCATTACCATTTAATGTTTTCATCAATAACTTATATACATTCTCTTGTGAAGGCACTCTAATCCAATATACAAATGACTCCACTATATCTGAGTATCAGACACATTAACTCACCTACATCACATAACACAACAAGCATCCTCTTCCATAGAAACACGCTAAACTCCTACTGAACTCCCACAAAAAACAAAGCTCCTTCTCCTCAACCACAAACTCCATAGCTCCAAAAAACAAACTTCAAGATCTTTTCAGCCAACAGTACTGATATTTAATTGGTTCAGCATATCAAACTATTAGGTGTCACAACTGATAATAATCTCAGGCTTGAGCTTCACATACAAAACAGTATTAAAAAAACACCAAAAACTAGACATGTTATACAGGACTAAATGCTTCCTCATAGCAGCTACCAAAATTAAGCTAGCCAAAACCTACCCCTTGCCCTTACTGTTTTTTGGGGCCTCGATTCTACTAACTTACAGGCCTCCCTAAAAATAAAACTAGAAGCTGCTATAACAACATTGCCAAATTTGCCATAAATGAAACCCCTCTAACGCATCACTGTAAAGCCCTGCATTCCTTAAGATGGCTTGAATTCCACCTCCAATACGTACAACTTAATATAGTATACAAATCATCAACAACCCACTATCTTGTCCTGCTCTTAGCCCATTAATCAACTGTTATATTATAAATAAACATCTCATATCTGAAGACAAACATCTCCTCACAACTTGTAAACTTAACAAAACCCCAGGCCTAAGCTTTTGGTCCTGCACTGTGGCAAAACTCTGGAACTGCCTTCCTTTAATTATTCAAAACTGCTACTAACCTGCACTCCTTCAAAACCTCTATAAAATAATACTTCAACAAAGCTTGGATTTGCCCCTGCATGAGCCCAGGCTGAGGTACTCTTATACCTTTTTTTACTTCCACTCTATCCCCACTACTACTTTACCCCACCCTCCCTTCCTCTACACATACCCCCCCTGAGGTTGCACTCAGTCCTTTTCTACATCTATTCTTTCAATCCTCTCTATCACACCCTACCCTTCTCTACTCGTGCTATCCTACACTTTCACCAGTATAATCTGTTACCATACTTCATAACCTCTAGAATATTAATAATTGTTATGATAATCATCTATTATGTAAATAATGCTACATCTTCATATTATCAGGCTTTCCATATAATTTATGTTTGAACACGATGACTTTATTATGTCTGTTGAGTTTTTATTCTGACAAAATAATTTTTTTCAAATTTTGTGCTTGAATGTTATGACTTTATGATGTCTGATAAGTTATTATTCTGACAAACTAATGTGTTATTTTCATATTTGTAGCTGAATGTGATGACTTTATTATGTCTCCCTAGTTTTTCATTCAGTTAACCATATGTATTTGAAGCTTTTCTCCCTGGGCCGCCGCTGAAAATGGGTACCTCATGACCCAGTCTAACTTTCCTGGTAAATAAATGCCAAATAAATAAATAAATTTCAACTCACTATGGTAAGAACCCTACAGTACATCCCTTTGCACACACCCCATGCCCTTCAAACCTCTTACCTCTAGATTCAGAGACAAAGACCAAACAATCAGGAACAGATTTTAAATATTTCTGTTATATACTTAAAAGTTGCATTCACAAACATATTCTCAAAGACAGAAAATCTGAAGCTCACATGCTTGACATTATTTAGTGACTGTAATCCACAAAGATTTACTAGAAAGCCACACATTTTACAAGGAACCAACCAAAATAATTCTTAATTTCTTTGCTCAAGAATTCTGGACAAAGCCAAAAATAATTGGGTTAGGCTCCAAAAAGGAAAACATTTAATTAGTGTTTTTATAATTTATTTGTTAGCCAGGCAAACCCACTGGGGAAAGTGTCCCTTTTCAGGGGTGACCCAGGGGTATTGTCTGAGTGACCTGATCACAGTCACATCATAGACAAATGGAGGTGGGAGGATTCAAACCCTGTACCTTTAACTGCAGGAATCAATTTGTTTACAGTTTAGAATCTTAAATGCCAGACAACTCTAATTCATTTAAAAGGTTAAAATAACTACAGCAGGTCTTACATGGACATGCATTTTCTGAAAAAAATGAGAACTGTGAAATTCTAATGACTGAGCTACCCAAAAAAAGAAGTTAAGGGATGTTTCATGTGGAAGATTAGGTCTTCAGGGTCTTAATGAGCTGCCTCAAGGGTTTGATTCTTTCTACCTCCATCTTTGTGATTCAGAGCATGTCACATAAACAGAACCCTCTATTTAACTGGGGCATTACACACAAACACACTAACTAAAATGTTTTAACCACCACTTTCCTAAAGACACTTACTTCCTTCTCCCAACTGACTGCTTAAAATGTAGTAATAGATGTCCTTCCACTTTACTTACACCCCTCCACTTTACTTACACCCGTCCACTTTACTTACATTGCCTACTTCGCTTATACCCTTTCACTTTACTTACACTGCCCACTTCACTTACACCTTTCCACTTTACTTACACTGTCCACTTTACTTACACCCCTCCACTTTACTTACACTGTCCACTTCACTTACATCACTCCACTTTACTTACACTGCCCATTTCACTTACACCCTTCCACTTCACTTACACTGTCCACTTCACTTACACCCCTCCACTTTACTTACACTGTCCACTTCACTTACATCACTCCACTTTACTTACACTGTCCACTTCACTTACACCCCTCCACTTTACTTACACTGTCCACTTCACTTACATCACTACACTTTACTTACACTGTCCACTTCACTTACACCTCTCCACTTTAGTTACACTTTCCACTTCACTTACACCCCTCGACTTTACTTACACTGTCCACTTCACTTACACCCCTCCACTTTACTTACACTGTCCACTTCACTTACATCACTCCACTTTACTTACACTGTCCACTTCACTTTACTTACACTGTCCACTTCACTTACATCACTCCACTTTAGTTACACTGTCCACTTCACTTACACGTCTCGACTTTACTTACACTGTCCACTTCACTTGCACCCCTCCACTTTACTTACACTGCCCACTTCACTTACACCTTTCCATTTTACTTACACTGCCCACTTCACTTACACCCTTCCACTTTACTTACACTGCCCACTTCAATTACACCCTTCCACTTTACTTACACTGCCCACTTTACTTACACCCTTCCACTTCACTTACACTGTCCACTTTACTTACACTATCCACTTCACTTATACCCTTCTACATTACTTAATCTCCCAACCTAAAGACATTTTAAAGGCAAACATGCTTGTGCGAATGCACACATTCAGCCAAAAGCATCAAGAAATTGCTTTTGTATTCCCAATGCCAAGAAGTTTTAGTACTCCCAGGAACCAGGGCATTTAGTGGGGCACACACTTTCACTGGGGAGCAGATGCCCTCACATGACCCACTCCCAGCACCACCCAAGCAGTCACTTTGGAAGGATCTGTGTTTGCTTAATACTCAATAATTGGAGTAAAAACTAAATTTCAGAAATGGAAGTAGATGGTCATGTGAAAAAAAAACTTACTGTACAGTTTACAAATATTGTTTTATATAGCCCTGTCATGCAAAATTTCAAGTAGTGAATTCAGGCAAGTTACCATTGTTGATAAGACACAGTATTGAAGTAAAGCAATAATCCAAAAAGCGGGAAAGAGGAGTGAAAGAATAATTAAAAACAATCAATATTGCTGTTCCACAGTAAACAAGTCATTGTAAGAAGCCTATCAACAAAGCAAAGCAAAATGAATAAAGCAAGATGAAATCAAGGCATTGTTCTCACTGAGGTGACATGGAAAAATAAAGAAAAGAGAGCATCTGGGAAAAACAAACAGACATATTTAAAGGAACTAGACAGAGAAGTGGATCAACTACAACAGAACCAGGCTAAAAGACAAAAGTCCAAAACAACTGTAGCAAGGATTAAAGGGATAACATTTGAATATCTACAGACTTTGCTCAACACAACTATACCAATGATGATAAAATAAAATATGTAACTTAACTTAAGAAATTAGTCGCTAAGGAACTCCTTATCCTAAGTTCTTTCATAAGCATGCAAGGACAAACAAAAGTTTAGGTAAACATCACCAAGTATACAAAGCGTGGTGTTGTATAAAACACAGACTAAACTGTCGGGCACCACCAAACGAAGTGACCCATGCAATAAATAACCTCAGTGGAACCATGGTATGTGTTGTATTTAATAGCTGCAATATACTATGGTTCCACTGAGGTTATTTATTGCATGGGTCAGTTTGTCACTTGCATGCTTTATGGCGTTACTCTACATATTTTTATTTCATCATTGGTATAGTTGTCTGTTGAATCACAGTGTATTTAAAGTGCTTTGAGCGCGTTCTATGTCAACTATGTTTGCCTATATATTTTTAAATAATTTATAAATAATTTTAAATGTTTTTACTGACCTTTTATTTGTTTTATCTAAATATTCAAATGTTATCCCTTTAAATCAGCACAGTATGAGTGTTTTAATTATTCAATTAGTGTTCCAATTAGCTAGTTTTGAGCGCCAAAAATCTTTGTATAAATGGCTGTTCAAATTTTATGTTTAGGCTAAAAGACAATTAGTATGAAAAAGTACAGTGGAAACAAAGAATGGCAATCATTGTCAAGAAGAGAGACATTATTAGAGTGAAAAATAACATGGAAAGCAAACTGAGACAAACTTGTGTACATGCATAGAAACATGCAGGTAAGACATGGGCAATGTTCTAAAATGTCCTTCTATATTAAAGCATAAAACTAAAAAGGAACAAAGAGAAGAAAAGATCAGTGCAAACAACAACATTACTCTGGTGGGGATAAAGCATCTTAATCCAGTCAGAGAAGTAAAGCACCAAACCTACTAATATAAGCTCATATATACATCCAGTGCTTCCAACTTACTAAGTCCAACATGTGCCACCCAGCCACACATAATCTACTATATCAGTTACCTACCATATAGGTTCATAGGTTGGTACTAGGCTATCGGCCTTAGGACCTATACAAGCCTAGCCATAACAATTTCCTGGCTATTTCTTCCGACACTATTTACTTCCCTGGACCCCTGTCTAGCAGGGTGACTGATGTGATCCCTGGGGTGAATTTCCTTTCTCCCATCCAATCATCAAGGTTCCTTTTGAAGAGGGCCAAGAGGTGCTCTGCTTGACATGTATGGGCAGTCTATTCCAGAGTCTGGGGAGTCTCTGGGTTAGGAATCTATCCCTTCAGCATGTTTTGTTTATTGTGATGACAAGATTTAGATCCCTGTAGTGTCTGGCTTGAAGAGATTGGGATTTCTTTAAGTGTGGCATGTCCAACAGCTCTGGGTTTGGCATGGCCTTGTATGTTAAGCAGAGATCGCCTCAGAGTAGACGATATGTGACAGAGTATAGCTGGAGTTTTTTAAGGTGGTCAGCATAGGGCATCTGCTTTAGGTCTGTGATTCTTTTAGTGAGGTATTTCTGCGACCTTTCCAGTTGTTGCAGATGTCTTGAGAGGTCCATAACAAATGGGGCGTTGTATGCTATAATGGGTCTAATGAGGGATGAGTACAGTGGGACAATGACCTCCTTTTTTCTGGATGAAAAGCCCTTAGTGATGAGGTGTGCCACATAGAAGGATTTCCTGACTGTTGTGGCAATGTGGTTATTGAAGGTGAGACCACTGTCCACCTATGTCCCTAAATCTCTTATCACACTTTCGGTGTTTAGTGTACTGCCGCCTATGTGGTAATTCATGGGTACATGTTTTTTCCCAAAGGGGATGACTATACATTTCTTGGCAATGAGCTTGAGCCCATGGCTCTGGCACCAAGCATCTGTTTCTGTAAGGCCCTTTTGTAGAGTATTCACATAATTTGGGGATTCAATAATGGCTCCCAGTTTGCAGTCATCTGCGAACTTGACTAGCCAGAGTCCCTTAGTGTTGGCCTGTACTTCAGAGAAGTAGTTGCCAAACAAGAGAGGTCCCAGGACTGAACCCTAAGGTACTACACTTGTCACTTGTCTGGAGCTGGATTTGGAGTCAGCTACTTTTACAGTGTAGGTTCTGTCAGTAAGCCAGTTGGTAACCCATCAAGTGACGTAGGGATTAATGCCAAGCTTAGTAAGTTTATCTATGATTCCAGAGTGGGGGATGGTGTCAAAGGCCTTGGCGAGGTCCAGATAGGCAGTGTGGACTGCCTTACCTTCGTTCATGGCTCTGGAGACTGATTCAAAGAAGTCAATCAGGTTCAGGAGACAGGATCGGCCCTTCATGAACCCAAACTGGGTGTGGTCCAGTGTTTTAAGGTTGCCAATGTCTTTGTTTATAAGTTCCATGATAATACATTCCATGGCCTTGCAGATCAGGCTTGTCAGACTGATGGGGCGGTAGTTCCCAGGATCCAAGGTGGATCCCCCCTTGTGGAGTGGGATAACTGTAGCTGTGTGCCACTCAGTGGACATGAAGCCTGAGGTGAGGGTATGATTAAACATGATACTTAGGTGAGGTGCCAGTTAATTTTGTAGTTCATGTAGTACACAGCCCGGTCCCATGGATGCTGTATTCATAGCTTTGGAGAGTGTGTTTTTTACCTGTGTGTCCATTATTACCAAAATTTGGCAATCTTCTGGTATTGAGATGGGCCATTTAGGGAGTGAGAGGGGGGGTGAAGTTGGCACTGAATCGATCTGCCAGGATACTGGCAATATCCTTAGGATCAGTATATTTAATGCCATTCTGTTGTAGCTCAGAGCAGATCTGAGCATTGCCATTTAGATTCTTGACATAGTTATAGAATGCCTTGTGGTTGTCTTTGGAACCTTTGGCAATTTTATTTTTGTAACTAGCTTTGGAGGATTTTATGAGGGATCTCAGCATCTTACTGAGGCTGGTAAGGGAGTTTTTTGCATCCTGGGATTTTCCTCTTTTCTGCAACAGTTTCTTCCTTTTGTTGTAAAGTTTGTTTATGGCAGGGGACCACCAGATTGGCTTCCTTTTTTTGGAGGAGAGCATCTTGGTTCTATTTGGGATGGCACAATTCATGCATGCATTAATGTGCTCATACAGTGCCTTAGAATAGGACTCAGCAGTTGAACTTTCAGTGCCCATCTCCATGGGTGTCATGAAGTTTGTAACTTCTGACTTGAGTAGCATGAAGTTGGCTTTGGGGAAGTTTTAATGGAGGTTTCCTTACTGGAGGGTGGGGGTGGGATGTGGATGTTAAGGGTGATTAGCTTATGGTCAGACCTGACCAACGAGGAGGTGACCATAGGTATGGAGCATTGATTTCCCATGTTATTAATGACCAGGTCTAGGATATTGGAGCCCCTGGTGGGACTATGGTTTAGTTGATCCAGGGCATTGGAATTTATGAATTCCAAGAACCGTTGGGTAAAGGTGGTGGTACACAAGTAGTTTTCCAGTTAATGGCAGGGTAGTTGAAATCACCCAGTATTACGATGTTTGGTTGTATATTAATATTTTCCAGTATGTTTAGAAAAGTGTAGTGAGAATCTTGGGGCATGGTGGGGGATCTGTAGCAAGTTACAATTTGGATTGCAGTCTTACCTAATATTAGTTGCACCTGGAGAATTTCAGATGCATTGTGTTGGGCAGCTAACCTGGTGGTGTGAATATCCTTGGTGAATATGGACACTCCTTCACCTTTAGTGTTTCAATCCTGGTTTGGTGGCCGAAAAGTGTGGTAAGAGTTGTACCCTGGTATTGCAGGGGTGCTCTCTGGAGCCTTGAACCAGGTCTCAGTTACTGCACAGATATCGATGTTCTACATTTTTAGCAGTGCCTCGAGAGAGTGCATTTTGAGGTTTACACTTCTAGCATTGAGTAGCATTACCTTCAGATTTTGCATGCTTGTACCTGTTATGGTGGTGGTTTTGTCCTTTGAACTTTGCCTAAAAAGGCACTATAGGGGTGGCAAGAGCCTTAGCCAGTAATCTGAATCCCAGGGGCAACAGGTGCAGACCATCTCTGGCAAAGCATCATGGTCTGTCGATCATGTAGTCTCAGGAAAACTGATACTGGATCCCCTTTGAATTACACCAGAAGCTTAGCCAATTGTTGAAGTCAATCATTTTGTCCTTATATTGTGGTATCATTCTGGGCGAAGGCAGGATGCTACTCAGGGCTAGGGTCATACTTGCCTGGGTTACATGATCCAAGAGCTCTTCCATGTCTCTTTTCATGTAGTCCAGGGAGGTATGTCTCAAGTCATTCACTCCAACATGGACAATGATAGAGTCATATATGTACTTGTTGTGGAGTGACGTGAGTGTATGAGTTATGTGGTGGATCCTGGCACCCAACAGGCAGCTCACTGTAATTTTATCCTTGTTCAGCCTGGTGAGTGGGACATCAGTGTGCCTGACTATAGAGTCACCTATGACTAAAGTGTTAGGTACATTGTCTTGCCTTAGGGGCTGTTGCTGGGTGGCACACTGGTGTTGTGAGGTATGTGACACGGTTGTGACTGGTGTTTGTTTGCATTTCAGCTTTGGAGGTCCTTGTTGCTTAGACAGGTTACAGTTAAGGGCCTCCACATATGTGGATTTAGTGTTGCTATGTGTGGGTGTTGGTGGTGTGAGTTTAGAAGCACTATGTGTTGCTTGAGGTGTAGTGCGGGTGTTAACCTTCTCCTCTTGACTGTCTAGCACAATCTTGAGTGGAGAGAGCTTTGCTTCCAGTTTGGCTATGTAAGTGCATATCTCACAGGTTGTAGTGTTGGGTAGTAGGAGGAGAGGGTTGTCTGTGTACATGAGGCAATTGCTGCACTGCCCCAGTATGCCCAGATTCACCAGGTGGACAGGAGAAATCAACGGAAGCTGACCTTTGGACATGCCTGGTTTGGTGCTTTTTTTTTAAAGTACAGGAGCTGTTTTCCCTTACCTTAGCAATGTATTTTGCAATTATAGGCTGTTTAGTGCCTATGATTAATTTCTCCTTATTAAGGAGAGTTGAGTGCTTGTATCAGTTTAAGGCTTCCTAGTGCTTTCCAGCAGGTATTAGAGCGAGTGCTAGTCACAGGGATGCTTAAAGGTAAGATGAAAAAATGGTTTATCCTAAACACTGAAGTGTGCACTAGAGAAGTTAGATGTGAAAGTAAGTAACTTTTTACCTATCTAAAAAGTTAAGTTTTAGTGGAGAGTCACTATTTTTAAAACAGCAAGATAGATTGAAAGGGGGTGATCACTTTTGTATTCCAGTACTATGAAATACAGCAGAATGGACAATAAATTTAATTAGTTGAAGGGGAGTGATTTCACAAAATGATAATTCTTTGCTTACTCACACAAGCCAGTGAAAGCAGAGAGGAAATGAGATATATGGTCAAATTAACATAAGAGGCAGGCAACTAGAAAGACAGTGAAATTTAAGAACACAACAGTGACAGTGTGCCTGAATCACAAGAGACAGAGTTGTGGTGTCTTTTGAAGTTTTAATATGCAGTTAAAAGCAGAACACAAGCAAAACACAAGGTAAAGAAAACAAATCACAGCACTCAAAATATAAAAAGGCAATAAACTAATACAAAATACAACAAATAAAAAGCAAACCAACCTTTCCCTCACAGCAAAGTGTAGAAGAGTCTGGGTGGGCCTTTCCAATAAAGCTCTGAAATGTTTTATTTTACCCCTTAAATAGAATGTTTAGTTCCTAGCTCCATCCCCTGAGATCACAAATTATTAACCTTAAGTGACCTCTTCTATCGTATGTATGAGTCCTTAATTGATCAGTTCTAATTCTTGCCTGACTCACAAGAGACAGAGCTGTGGTGTCTTTTGAAGGTTTAATATGCAGTTAAAAGCAGAACACAAGCAAAACACAAGGTAAAGCAAACAAATCACAGCACTCAAAATATAAAAAGGCAATAAACGAATACAAAATACAACAAATAAAAACCAAACCAACCTTTCCATCACAGTCTGGGTGAGCCTTCCCAATAAAGCTCTGAAATGTTTTATTTTACCCCTTAAATAGAAGGTTTAGTTCCTAACTCCTGGTGGTGCTGCAGTAGCATTGTTGCCTCACAGTAAGATGCTGTCCGGTTCGATTCTCAGATAGAGCGTCTTCTCTGTGGAGACATGCGTGAATGGGCGTAACTTTGTTGATGGTTGTGCGTCAGGGCTGGCAACTCGGCACCTAAAAATCTACTGCCAATCATTAGCAGACCAGAGTTCCGTTGTTGCGACCCCTAACCGGGAAAAGCCGCAAGACACAACAACAAAGTTCCTAGCTCCACTGCCTCAGTTCACAAATGATTAACCTTAAGTGACCTCTTCTATCGTATGTATGAGTCCTTAATTGATCAGTTCTAATTTCTGCCTGACTCACAAGAGACAGAGCTGTGGTGTGTTTTGAAGTTTTAATATGCAGTTAAAAGCAGAACACAATAAAAACGCAAGGTAAAGAAAACAAATCACAGCACTCAAAATATAAAAAGGCAATAAACTAATACAAAATACAACAAATAAAAAGCAAACCAACCTTTCCCTCACAGCAAAGTGTAGCAGAGTCTGGGTGAGCCTTTCCAATAAAGGAATATCTTCTATTCACTCTTGATGCCTATATAACAATAGCTCTAAGGCTATAGCTTACTTTCTGTATCTTTAATCTGCTGCCCTCTTCTCCCTCTCTACTGCAAAACTGCAGTACTGTATTGTTCACACATTCACTATTATCTCATGTCATCAATTGTATTCTTGTTTGGCTTGCCTACTTAAATTCTAATATCTGTATAAATAGTATTATTTATTTTATTGTATTACTTATTCTGTAATGTAGTGTTCTGTACCATCTCTGCTTGATTTCTATATTTTGATTCTGTAGCTGTTGCTTATTTTTAAAAGTTTTCTCCCCGGGCCTCTACTGAAAATGGTTTCACCCTGTCCCAGTAGACTTCAAGGTAAACAAATATACATAAATAAATAAATAATAATAAAAGTGAAACAATGAACGTGCTATTAAAAATGTACATAGTATAAGACCACACTTGTATAGCAGACCTACTCACATAAAGTATCTGTTTACTCTTCATAGCCTTCACTACCGTTATGTGCTATTCACTGTCCTTAATCAGAATATACAGATGGAAGCGTAACATTTTTTTCTTTGGACTTCTCAGGTTCTGCTGTTCTGCATGCATTAAATGAGCAGTAGCCATTCATAACATCTAACTCTGCAGATGACACAGGAAAACAATAAAACAGTAGCCTGAGTAGGAACTCAGAAATGAAACCCTCATTAAAGCAATTTATTTAAATAAACAAGAGATGCAACAGCGTGTTTCTGTGTAGGTCAATATCAGGCCAATTTGGGTTTTTATTATGAACTGACAACATATATCATATGTCTTCTAAAGAAATCAGGAAGCCTCACAACATGAACACCCTATTCAAGTAGTATGGCTAAACGAATGCAGTTCTGACACCTGTGGTTACTGGGAAAATCAGAAAGTCAAGGGACACTCATGGGAATCATTTTAAAATGTGAAGTTCTGTTCTTAATTTGAATTGAGCTACTTAGTAAATAAAAGTAATATAAAGATTAATGTCAGTCTAACATAAGGGCAGACTCAGAATCATAAATCTTAGATTGTTTCTTTTGATTAAAGAATCAGCTCTGAGAAACAGAACACATCAGAATCACAAGGGAAACAAGTGACCTTAAAGTAAGAGGATCACAAATTTGACATGAACGTTATACTCCCATTCTTTGAGCCAATAACAATAGGGCTCTGTAAGGTGTTGGCATGCTCTATGGCGAATGCATTACAGAGATTATTTGAAACAACAATGGTGCATTTAAAGATTAACACTCTGCATCAACTGTATACACACTTGATAAAGAAAGCATAGCTCCATACTGAAATATTGGCACTCGTAATGCCAAAATGGCAACATGCTAAAAAATGCAGAAAATGCAGCAGAGAAGCAAATATCAAATATTGCTCTTCTGCTTTAAACCTCTTTATTGCAGGGGCCTCCCAAACCCCCTGAACTTACTAACTTTGAGATTGCCATACCTCGAAGAAAAAGGAATATTCCAAAAAAATGGCCATCTCAGACTTAGTATAAGTCCATTTCTACAACTATTCAGTCTCAGCATTACAGGACTTGCTAAAGCGGGTCACAACATTTCAAATGGTTTCCAGGAAGCATATTGTTCAAATAATATATCTGATCCATTAAGAATAATTGTCACATCCAGCCAGCTCCATGGCATAGAGACATTAAGTCATGCCAACACGGCAGGTGTCCAATTCTAACTAGCAGCTCAACTGTCTATAGCAGCTGGTCAGGAAGGACAGGATTGAGTGCCTGCTGCTAGCTTGTCCATCCTAAGAAGAGGGAGGTGGCTTTGTCTGACCACATGACTGACACCAACAAGAAACACTGCGTTTATCCAGTGAAATTCTGAGCTGGCTCAGCTTGCATTAAAATAGTGCATTCACACTAGTAGCTGAGGGCAGGCTAGTGTAAGAATGCATCCTTCTCCTCTGCAGGTAGCAGTTGTGGGCTCAGATGAGCTGCTGAGGAAATGGGGGGTGCTCCAGCAGGAGACAGTTGGCAGTCCCCCAAGTGCTAGCCGACCTACTACTATGTACTGCTTGACACTCTCCATGAGATGGAGGGCTAATAGAGATTCCTGAGCAGGAGCAATCCAGCAGTATGGCTCTCACCTATCCTGGGAGCACCCTGTTACTTTTCTTGTGGAATAAATGGGATTAGTTGGCCAAGGTAGAGGAGTCATCAGGCAAGGTCCTGGAGGAAGAGAGGGAGAGAGTGAAAAAAGGAATAATTGTCACAACCAGCCTGTTGTTGGTGGGTAATTCATCCACTCACACTACCTGTAACTTAGATCAGGAATAGCCTCCAGAGCTGAGAATGCTGACCAAGATAGGCCGGTGGAGTAAATGCATGACTTGTTTTCCTTCTTACAGGGAGGGGTCTGGGCCAACTAGTGAGGGCATCCGACAAGCAGAGGTTGGAAAAAGCTTCTGGTAGAAGCAGTAGTCACTGGTGTGAATGTACCACAGATGTATCAGGTGCAAGTATAAAAGCAGGTACATTAACAGTGGCATCATATTACACCACACCTAAAAGCAAAAAAAAATAATCTAAATAAAACAGCTGTTGTACCTTCACAGTCTCCTTCAACAGCACCCTGCATACCTCTCAACTTATTTTCCTAGCACTTCTGTCTAAAGTCAAAAATATTGGGAGGAAACAAAGGCCAAAAATCACGGGCAATGTCTAGTTATTACTCTAATTTACTTAAAAAGTTAGAACAACAGGTTTTTGCATCAACATGCATCTTTGAACAGTAAAAAATATGAATCTCTTAATGTTTAACATTATTGACTGTCTGCAATCTTCAGTGATTTACTAGAAAATAATTAGGAAAGACAAGATAAAAATATGAGTTCAAATCAGAGACTTTCTATGAAATCAGGTACAACTGAGAGGTATGCCCACCACATGCAAAGAAATTCTTCTAAGAAACAATGCAACCTACACTTTTTAAAAGACTTACCAGCAAAACTCATGTCCAAGAAAAGGAACTAACTTCACACTTTAAGGAGTGAGTATTTGTCAAATAAAATAAAAACTACATTATACCACTGAGGGAGTAAATACTTGTAAATGGTATAAATAAAGCAATATCTTGGGCCAACAAAAATTCCAAGAAGGAATAAAGCCTTTGGTAAAATGCTGACAGAACAATTATTATGTTTTAGTTAGTTTATTTATGTGTTATTCAGGTAAACACATTAGACACAAATGTTATAGAAATTAACCAATCTCTTACTGGAAGCATTCAGTATAACACAGCAAGTGTCAAAATACTATCATCTCCTTAAATGCCAAACAAAACTGACTTTTCACAAGAAAATGACATACAAAACTGCGTTTTCACTAGAATGCAAAGCACAAAGTAAAACACAAAATGTGAACAATGAATTATTTCACACATTTGCGTAAACAAAATACATTTCCAAATTCAGTATAAAGAAAACCTACAAATCACATATGCTGCCAACATTTGAAAGTAATCTGTAAGTGACTGCCATCCACCAGACACTATAATTTTGCTATTTACTTTCTAGTAGACTGCTGTAAAAAGAAAATGTCATGTACTCATTTAGACTTCTTAAATAAGCATCCCTTGCTACACATCAAATTTCTTTCTGAAAAAGTATTTTATTCTTCATTGCCACTTAAGTTGTTTTTGTATTCTCTAAAGCCTTTCATTTTAAAGCTTTGTATTTTTGAAGTCTGCAAGCCTACAAGGTTGTCCCACTCATCTAATCACAGAACAGAGATAAATTGTGTCCATGTCATTTGACTACAAAACAGAGATAAATTCTGTCCATGTCATTTGACTACAGAACAGAGATGAATTCTGTCCATGTCATTTGACCACAGAACAGAGATGAATTCTGTCCATGTCATTTGACTACAGAACAGAGATGAATTCTGTCCATGTCATTTGACCACAGAACAGAGATGAATTCTGTCCATGTCATTTGACTACAGAACAGAGATGAATTGTGTCCATGTCATTTGACCACAGAACAGAGATGAATTCTGTCCATGTCATTTGACTACAGAACAGAGATGAATTCTGTCCATGTCATTTGACCACAGAACAGAGATGAATTCTGTCCATGTCATTTGACTACAGAACAGAGATGAATTCTGTCCATGTCATTTGACCACAGAACAGAGATGAATTCTGTCCATGTCATTTGACTACAGAACAGAGATGAATTCTGTCCATGTCATTTGACTACAGAACAGAGATGAATTCTGTCCATGTCATTTGACTACAGAACAGAGATGAATTCTGTCTATGCTCATTAGTTCAATAACTGCACTGGCATCTCCAGGTGGGTGACAAGTGCTTCCTTTTAAAGCATGATAATGAGAAAGAGGCCAAACGTTATGGTATAGTAATCCATGGAAAGCAGGGGTAAGGAATTTACTCTCAAATAGGTAAAGCAAAACTTAACCAGTTTAGACTAACTTCAGCCACAACCTCCACTCCTGCCACCGATTACTGTCATGGAACATGATTCAGCAGCAAGCCTGTTCGCCAAAGCAAAGGCTGAGGCAAAAAGGACAGTTACTCTGATCATGGAAACCAGGGACTCGCAGGCATATTAGGCACAATGAGGAAAGATCTTGTTTTCCAGTCACACCCATGTTTCTAAATGGCTCAGTGAGCACCCTAAGGGCTAACAGGTCCTTTTCTGCTGCCCTTGTGATAATCATCACTGACCATTACAGTCCATAAATAATGCCAGTTATTAGACTTTCATACTTTATTGTGTCCATATTTGGTGCTGCAAAAAAACAAGTGTCCTTGGTGTTTAATCTTCCCCCATAAGTCATTCATATTGTAAAACCTATTGTTCTACTCACTTTCGAAATGTTCTGTTGTCTAATGTCCCCCACCTGTATTACATCAACTGCTCATTAGTATAGGTGCAGTTGAGAGGTATGGATGACCCCCCCCTCACACACACTCTGTGTAACTCACATAATAACACACACACACACAAAATTAACACACCATTTTGAATATAAAACATTGAGTAAATATGAGTTAATGGAGCACATCAAGGTATGGGCAATGGCGACTCAAACTCTGTTTGCCTCCTTGAACCTTTTAAAATATATGATGATGTTTCAACCGTTTGATGGGAATCCTAATATAACTATTGGTAATCAACTGATAGACTTAAAGAAATATCCATTTATTAAGGAATTAACTGTAAGGATTTATACCCCTTCCTAGGAGTAGCGGTACATGATATCTTAAAAGAGATGAATCTTCCCATTTCTTATTTAATTATAATGAGGCAGTTAAAAGATTTGGCCATAAATTATTTTACCAGTTCTGAAATTAAAAAAGAGGAACTAGTTATTTCAGGTCATCTGTGGGAAGCATTGCAACAAGATAGAAAATATATATCCTCAGCGATAAAATGGCAAAAGAGAGAAAATATAATAATCATATTCTGTTATCGAAATACTGGAGAGAAATTGCCATCCCTACACGAATGTAAATTAGTAGAGGCGTTTATCTTAACATTAAAATCCATTATCACTTCAAAAACTGGTCTTTACTCAATTGATGATATTTAACAATGCATATTATACCCATCTAACACTTCATAAATTTGATTCAAAAAAGTCACCTAAATGTCCACAGTGTGTAGATCAGACAGCAGACCTGTTACACATGTTCTGGAGTTGCAAGTGCATTTATAAATTATGGAATTCTTTAAAGTTACAACTACAAAAAATGGGTTACCAAAACTCAACACTCTCCTGAGAATTTCTGATTCTACATATTCCACCGGAGAATTTGGACAAAACAAAAAAGATTGTAATTATGAATATTAGTTTACTAACGAAATTATATATAGCCACAAATTGGTTGAACCCAGCACAGGTGTCGTGGCAAAATTTCAGGCTGTTAGCGATTAAGCATATATTAGCGCACAAATTGTTAATTAGAAATAATAAGAAAAGTATAAACAGTATAAAAATTTGGGAACAAATCTTTAATATTATTTTGAAGCGTTCCTATCCACTTTCCGTCAGGACATTCTGTATGTACCAACACATTCTTGGATTAGATAGAAAATGTAGAAATAATACAAATTATTGGCTTGAGTTGGTTTATAATTGTCTATTGTAGATGCTTTTATGTTTAATTTTTTGTGATTTTATTTTCCTGTACTTGGTTAAAATGATATTTATTCTTAATGTATTATAGGGAAATTCAAAATGGAACTAAAACATTGGAAGCAATATTGTACATAATGTAAATAGTGTGTGAAATGTATAATGGTTTTGCAAAACAATAAAAATGATTATTGAAAAAAAAAATATTGGGAGGAAACAAAGGCCAAAAATCACGGGCAATTTCTAGTTATTACTCTAATTTACTTAAAAAGTTAGAACAACAGGTTTTTGCATCAACATGCATTTTTGAGCAGTAAAAATATGAATCTCTTAATGTCTAACATTATTGAAAGTCTGCAATCTTCAGTGATTTACTAGAAAATAATTAGGAAAGACAAGATAAAAATATGAGATCAAATCAGAAACTTTCTGTGAAATCAGGTACAACTGAGAGGTATGCCCACCATATGCAAAGAAATTCTTCTAAGAAACAATGCAACCTACACTTTTTAAAAGACTTACCATCAGAACTCATGTCCAAGAAAAGGAACTAACTTCACACTTTAAGAAGTGAGTATTTGTCAAATAAAATAAAAACTACATTATACCACTGAGGGAGTAAATCCTTGTAAATGATATAAATAAAGCAATATCTTGGGCCAACAAAATTTCCAAGAAGGAATAAAGCCTTTGGTAAAATGCTGACAGAACAATTATTATGTTTTAGTTAGTTTATTTATGTGTTATTCAAGTAAACACATTAGACACAAATGTTATAGAAATTAACCAATCTCTTACTGGAAGCATTCAGTACAACACAGCAAGTGTCAAAATACTATCATCTCCTCAAATGCCAAACAAAACTGCCTTTTCACAAGAAAATGACATACAAAACTGCGTTTTCACTAGAATGCAAAGCACAAAGTAAAACACAAAATGTGAACAATTAATTATTTCACACATTTGCGTAAACAAAATACATTTCCAAATTCAGTATAAAGAAAACCTACAAATCACATATGCTGCCAACATTTGAAAGTAATCTGTAAGTGACTGCCATCCACCAGACACTATCATTTTGCTATTTACTTTCTAGTAAAGACTGCTGTAAAAAGAAAATGTCATGTACTCATTTAGACTTCTTAAATAAGTATCCCTTGCTACACATCAAATTTCTTTCTGAAAAAGTATTTTATTCTTCATTGCCACTTACGTTGTTTTTGTATTCTCTAAAGCCTTTCATTTTAAAGCTTTGTATTTTTGAAGTCTGCAAGCCTACAACGTTGTCCCACTCATCTGACCACAGAACAGAGATGAATTCTGTCCATGTCATTTGACTACAAAACAAAGATGAATTCTGTCCATGTCATTTGACTACAAAACAAAGATGAATTCTGTCCATGTCATTTGACTACAAAACAAAGATGAATTCTGTCCATGTCATTTGACTACAGAACAGAGATGAATTCTGTCCATGTCATTTGACCACAGAACAGAGATGAATTCTGTCCATGTCATTTGACTACAGAACAGAGATGAATTCTGTCCATGTCATTTGACCACAGAACAGAGATGAATTCTGTCCATGTCATTTGACTACAGAACAGAGATGAATTCTGTCCATGTCATTTGACCACAGAACAGAGATGAATTCTGTCCATGTCATTTGACTACAGAACAGAGATGAATTCTGTCCATGTCATTTGACCACAGAACAGAGATGAATTCTGTCCATGTCATTTGACTACAGAACAGAGATGAATTCTGTCCATGTCATTTGACTACAGAACAGAGATGAATTCTGTCCATGTCATTTGACTACAGAACAGAGATGAATTCTGTCTATGCTCATTAGTTCAATAACTGCACTGGCATCTCCAGGTGGGTGACACATGCTTCCTTTTAAAGCATGATAATGAGAAAGAGGCCAAAAGTTATGGTTCAGTAATCCATGGAAAGCAGGGGTAAGGAATTTACTCTCAAATAGGTAAACCAAAACTTAACCAGTTTAGACTAACTTCAGCCACAACCTCCACTCCTGCCACTGATTATTGTCATGGAACATGATTCAGCAGCAAGCCTGTTCACCAAAGCAAAGGCTGAGGCAAAAAGGGACAGTTACTCTGATCATGGAAACCAGGGACTCGCAGGCATATTAGGCACAATGAGGAAAGATCTTGTTTTCCGCTCACACCCATGTTTCTAAATGGCTCAGTGACCAGCCCTTTTCTGCTGCCCTTGTGATAATCATCACTGACCATTACAGTCCATAAATAATGCCAGTTATTAGACTTTCATACTTTATTGTGTCCATATTTGGTGCTACAAAAAAACAAGTGTCCTTGGTGTTTAATCTTCCCCCATAAGTCATTCATATTGTAAAACCTATTGTTCTACTGACTTTCGAAATGTTCTGTTGTCTAATGTCCCCCACCTGTATTACATCAACTGCTCATTAGTATAGTTGCAGTTGAGAGGTATGGATGACCCCCCCCTCACACACACTCTGTGTAACTCACATAATAACACACACACACACACACACACACACACACACACACACACACACACACACACACACACACATATCACCCTCCACATACACACTCACTTTCTGTACATCATATACCCCCTCACATAATTGCACTCATGCACACATACAAACGCACACACATGCACTGACATGTACACCCCCAACCTTATGTATCTTTTAACTAACCCCCTGCTTTGATCACCCAGCCAAAGACACACCCACATCCACATGAGCATGCAGTCATACTCTCTCACTCAGGCGTACATGCACACACAAACACACACACACACACACACACACACACACACACACACACACACACACACACAAACACGCACACACACACTCAACTGAAATCACTCATACTCTCATGCCTCTAAATACACTCACACATGCAGCCACACAAATACACACACGCACACACACCCCAGCACTGCCTATCCACTAAACTCCCTGACACTCACCTCTAAAGCAATTTCACCCATTGAAAGTAATGGGAGAAAGGGAGCTTTTGTCCAATGTAATTATCACAGTTGCCAATAAGGATTTACACAGTTGATGTAATGCAGAGCTGCACAATGCACTTACCACAGGCGTTGCTGTGTGAAGAGCATGTTGGTAATTATCATATACCACTCCCCTGGAATGCCTCAGTAGCATTTGTGGTAGGCCAGAGAGACAGCCCACGTTGATGCTGTACCTCCCTGAGGCACTGAAGTAGGGCTGCCTAAGAACTGGAAAATGCTACTGCCAATAGTAAACAGGACTTACTGTGGGTAATAACCTTTCTGAATCCTGGTCATAATAACTTATCCAGCTAAGTTAGAAGGTGTTATTAAAAGTAGCAAACATACACTTGAATCCTTTGCAGAACACAGTCAAAATAACTAATATATATACTAAAGGCAGATGTGATGTAGAACTATTTCGGTAAATAGAAGACTGAAGATGAGACAGTGAACTAACTAAAGTACAATGAATACTTTTTTATTTGCTTACTTAATGAAATTTATCAGTTTTCAATGGCATGCATTTATTTCTTCATTTATTTGATTACCAGAAAAGTGAGATTGTCCAATTGGCATTTTTATAGTTATTGCCCAGGCTTAAAGGGATTGAAACAGTGTAAGAATGCAATGTAAATAATTCAAAATCCATCTATCCATATAGATATATATTGATATTGACATATAGACAAAGATATAAATACAGATATACATCTTCTTCGACCTTCTTTCGGTTTAAGTCCCATTTATTTGCAGTAAACAAGTCAAAATAAAGTCTGTCTTCAACAGCTTTGTTTTGTGTCTGCTAGTCTACTTTTAAAATCTCACACTGAAGCAGAAGATTGTTTCATGCTGCAGGTCTATTCAATCTGTCTAGTGTCCTTCAAATCTCCAGAATTACATTCCTGTACTCTTTGAGTACATCCATACTTCGGCTCCTGGTACTTCTTAGTTAAGCACACAGTTATGGTCCTGGCACTCCATATCTTCTTGTGCTCAGGGCCCACATGAGTCTGCTCTTCACTCTTTGCCAGATGTAAATGTTTATGACATTGTGGGCTACAATTCTTGCTTTTAATAGCATTTCTCCAGGTAGTTCACATAAAGCAGTTCTATTACAGGCTCTTTTACTACCATAATATACTGACTGTACATGCAACAATCATCACCCCCCCCTTTTCGTATTTTCTGCATGAGGTTGGTGTGTTGTGTCAACTGTCACCATCTCTCCCTTTTCCGTGCCACTTTCCTACCTTCTTTGACACTCGTGCCTCACTGTCGCAGGTCTTCTGTCACACAATCCATCCACCTCTTTGCTGAATTCCCACATTTCCTCTTACCTTCTTCTTGCCTGTCCCAAATCTTCTTCACCAGATTATCCTCTGCTTTTCTACATGTGGCTGAACTACCATAATCGATTCTCTTTGACATTTTCTACAGCTGGAGCTACTTTGGCTTCAGCTCTGATGTCCTCATTTCTTTGTCTGCCTTACAGTGTGCATCTTACAACTGATCTCAGGCACTTCATTTCCATCACCTCTAGCTTCCTCATCTACTCTGTCTTTACTGCCCATGTTTCTGCACCATATAGTAGTACTGGTCATACCACTGTCTTGTACACCTTACTTTTCAGCTTCTTTGGCATTCTTTTGTCATACACTACACCTGACACTCTATGCCAGTTGGCAGAAGCCCCTCTGATTCAATCCTTCACCTACTCATTCAGACTTCTCTTCTCCACAACCATGCCTACCAGATACTTGAAGCTGTTAACCTGCTCCACTATTTTTCCTTCTATCTCAATTTTCAGCTTCTTCTGATTTCCTCCATTTGTTACCATTACAACTGTCTTATCTGTACTTAGTTTCACCCCAATTGCCTTCAGTTTTGCATTCCATTCCCCTACCCTTTGCTGAAGGTCCTGCTCAGAGTCTGCCTGTAATGCCTCATCATCTACATACAGCAAGTTTGTTGATCTGTTCCCTCTGATCTGTTTCTAATGTCGTGCATCACCAGTAAGAGCAGCAGTGGGCTCAGAGTTGAACCCTGATGTGCACACCCATTCCCACTGGGAACCTCTCTGTGAGACCAAACGCTATTTGTACTTGAGTCACTGGGTCCTTGTACATAGCTTGTACTAATTCTACCAATGTTTCTGGACTTCGAAGCATCACAGGACTGTGCAAATCAGCTTTCTTGGGACCATATCATATGCTTTCTCCAAGTCTAGGAATGTCCAGTTTGACTCGTTCCTTACTTCTCAAGGATCTGTCTCACTGCAAACATCAGGTCAGTTGTGCTGCATCCTGATCTGAATGCAAAAATCCCATCTCCCATATTGCTTTCTACTGCTCTGCATATTCATTTATCAGTCATCCTTTCCAGATCTTTCATGCAGTGCGTCAGCAGTTTGATACCTCTGTACTGCCCACAGTTGTGAATGTACCCTTTGTTCTTGAATACACTGGCACCAGCATGCTTATTCTCCAGTCATTGGGGACATGGCTTTCTCTCCACACTGCTATGAGTACCCTCAGGAGCCATTTCTCTCCTATCTCACCCAACATCTTGATCATTATTTGCTGTGACCTCATCTGAGCCTGCTGCTTTCCTTGACTTTATTTTCCTTAGTGCTGTTCTTACTTCTTCCAGGGTGGGCTCCTCCTCTTCTCTCATTGCAGGCTGTGTCTGGGGAAGTATAGTTTCTGTAGGGCTTTCTTCATTTAGAAGCTGCCGGAAGTACTCCTTCCATCTGCTTTTGATGTCCTGTGGCCTGGTGAGAAGGTTGTTGCTGGCATCCCTTATGAAACCATTGAGTTTGTGTCACAGTATATGTACCTAAACAATTTTTATTTGTGAGACAGACACTATGCTACACTGACACCAGCACACACACACACATACACACACACACACACACACACACACACACACACACACACACACACACACACACACACACACACACAAAGAGCACAATTTGGATAAATTCTGCAAATGGGATAACCCATCCAAATTCTTGTGGAAATTTGATGATGAAATGAAAAGTTTTGTGATATAACCTTTTCCTTGTAAAATGACTGCAGGTGTGTATGGTCATTTCCCAATGTGAAGCTATATCTTAATGGATAACACTGTGGAAAAGTTAGGTCCCACTTAATTGTAAGACATTTTTGTTCAGTTTAGACTATCTTTTTTCAGTCTTGTGTAACGCCCTACTTAGGTAGCAGACTGGGTGTTCCTCATGAGCACAACTAAACATTTAGTAAAACATATCTTTTAGTTGGTTGAGCCTCATCCGTATCTGTGATTCATTTTATCTGCAAAGGCACCCTACTTTTTGTAAGGTCTGTCAGAGGACACTATGGTTGCAAAGCCAAGTACAAATTTTCTGTAGTAGTCTTATAGTCCTACGAATGCCTACAATTATCATTTGGTAATGCATTCAGGACAGTTTTGAGCAGCTTCTATTTTTGTCTGTTTGGGATCTAATTACCCCTCTCCCAATTCCATTGTCTAAATATCTGGTTTCAGTTATACAAATCTTACTTTTTAACTGTAAGTCCTGCCTGTCTTAAAAGAGTCCAGAACAGTTTATACTTTAGGTAAATAATGTTTACAATCTTCTGAGTAACAAATTACATCAACAAGTTATGCAGCTGGGTACCAAGAATACCTGGCACGAGGTTTCAGAACATTCTCCATGAGTCTTTGAAGAGCGGAAGCAGCTCTATGAATTCCAAAAGATAAGGCAGTATAATAAAAGAGATCTTCTAGGGTGGACAATGCTGCCTTCTATTTGGCTTCAATCTAAGGTGGTCAAATATTTTGCTTTGCCTAGCCTCTCTATGAGCTCATCAACTGTGGACATCAGACATGTCAAATTTGCATATATTATATAGCATGTCATTGGAAAATATTATGGAACAATCTGGTTTAGGGACCAAGACAAATGGACTGTTGTATTTACTTTGGGACTCCACAGTAACTCCTAGTTTAAGCCTTTTCACTTCTTCACATTCTTAAGTGTTTTATTTTAGAATACTATCAATGCAAGTGCACTACCCTGAGCAGAAATGGAGCTCCTTGTTCTATGCCTATTTCTTTGGGCATTCCTGCCTTAAATATAAGTAACAATGGTTCTTCCCTTTCACTTTCTGCACTGGCTTCTTTCATTATCTTAACAACTAGAGTTTTCTGGAAAGACACAGTAACAAGTTTCTGATAACACAGATACTTCTATTCCTGCCTGCCAAAACCGAATTCTAGACCCCTTTGACATTTTTATATCTAACCCTTACTCTTTATCAGGACTGGGTATTTTAACAGTGTGTCAGGCTTTTGCTGCCACCATGTTTACTAGGGGTATATTCAGGATTTGGTATTTTTAGTAGTTTGTTAGGCTACTGTCCCCCTATTTTACTAGGTATTCAGTCTGACCATTGAGTATCTATGTTCTCTCCCCCTATAATTTTCAGAGTGCCTTGAACTAGGAGAAGAGTGAATCAGTTATGACATTGTGTTAAATTAGAAGCATTCAGTAAAAAAAAAAAAACTGCAGAAGGAATGTGGCAAGTTTTGAAAGAGAAATTGTATGCAAAAAGTCAAAAAAATGTTTACTATCGGGATCTAGGCATACAATGACAGAAGGTTTATATTTCCATAAGAACAAGATACCTGATTAAACGAGCAACAAAAAATACAAGAAATGAAAAAGAGGTGGAACTACAACTTTGAAAACTGAAATAAACAAGCTGAACAAACAAATTAAGCATATTGTATGACAAGATCAAGAAAAAACTTGAAGAAAATTTATATAAAGATATTGAGCATAATAGGAAACCATTGTATAGTTACATAAGCTGTGGAAGGTGAAAACACATGCAAATCAATAAACTGTGTGCAGATTCTAAAATGTATTCTCAGACACAATAGAATATAAATATATTTACAAAATCTTATACAAAAGAGTTTGGCTCCAGAAATCGGGTGATAAGTTGTTTTAGTGACATCCAGGTAACCTCAGATACTGGAATCAAAATAGATTATATTGAAAAAGAACTGTACAAACTGGATCCAAAGAAAGCACTGGAAGTGGACAGAATAAATAATAATGACCCAAGACTACTTCAGCAAGCACTTATAGTACTATTATCTCTATTATTTACTAGGTCATATGGACATGTAGATATTCCTCAGTATTGGAGACATGCATTTATTAAAACCTGTCTTTAAGGGAAAGGAGAGTAGGACAAACCCAGAGTTATATAGTCATAATTATTGCCCACTCCATAGTTTATCAACCCGAAAACTTCCGTGCACTCAAAGACTTATTGCAACCACACACTAACCCCAGAACACTGAGATCTTCTGACAAACTCCTACTAAAAGTCACTAAGGCTAACAATACCTTTGGGGATTCTCTCTTCTCCAATCAGACATCCATAAAATGGAACTCCATCCCTCAACACATATGAAACACCACTAACACTTCCAAATTGTATTTATTTAATATAACATTTTCAGCAGAGGCCCGGGGAGAAACACTCCAAATGCATGTCTTTGTAACATAGGAGGAAACCAGAACACCCAGAGGAAACCCACATGAATGCAAGGAGGACATGGAGACTCTGCACAGAAAGCACCCCTGCCAAGAATCAAACTGGGGAACCTCTTGCTGTGAGATGACAATGCAACCATTGTACCACTGCACTGTCCAATCAATTTTCAAAGAAATTCAAATTACTTCTCAGGAATCACCTTACCAACAACTGGCTATGCTCCTGGCCTACTCCAATATGACCTTACACTGCTTTCTGTCTTAGTTCCCCCCTAGTTCTCAATACTTTCCTCTAGTATACTAAACCTAATCACTCAATTCAGCTCTCTGCTTTCTTTCTTTTTCTGCACTCTAAATCTATTCTTCCCTCATCCAATAGCCCGGGTATTCTTCTTATGCACAATACTGAGATACTGCCAAATTAACTGTTGATCAGATAAGTGTTATGAGACTGTAACAATATTCTGCTATTCTATCAGTATTCTGATGTATATGTTATATTGTATATTGTTTTTAGCATTTCTTGCTCTTCTTTTCTGTAGACACTGTCTCACTCAACATTCCACACGTATTACACGTTGTACTGTATTTTTATCCTATGTTATTCCTTTTGTGCTCATGATTTAATAGGGAGTGACATTTTAGCCAGTTTACAGAGAAATTAAAGGTAAATTAGTATAATACAAACATGGATTGCAATATGAAGTAAGAGAAAAGCAGGCTCATGGTATATTTAGAGAGAAAGCCTGGGCAGGGAAATCAATAGAAGTAAGGAAGTGAGTGAAGAAGGGAGAGTAAGGAGATGTAATCTATGAATAAGTGTTTGTTTACATTTAGGGATAGTTTATCCTGGTGAAGAGCAATAACAGAGCCAGCTTTTGGCTAGAAAGTTTTTCAGAATGGTTTTGAAGGATGGGAGGGAGGGTATTCACCTGATGGATACAGGTAAGGTGTTCCAGGCCTTAGCAACATGGTACAAGTACAGACAGTGCCCAGCAGATTTGATAGGTTTGTGGACAGAAGGAGTTTTTGGTCATTGGATCACAATGACCAACTAGGAACACAGCTGTGAAGAATGTTATTTAGCCAAGAAGAAGATGGATTCTGGATAATTTTATAGGTGGTTAGAAGCTGTGTACATGTTAGCCGATGGGGTAGTTCTAACCAGTTTAGTCTTCCAGTGTCATACAGTGGTTGGTTCGGATAGGGGTATTTGCTGCAAATTTAGCAACTTTGTTATAGCATAGTTCAAGTTTTGATTTTTTGTGATCCCTGATGGTTTATAAGGATGGGAACACCATAAAGAAGTGTGGGGATGAGTCTAAGTAGTGGCCAGTGTAGCTTATTTGCATCTGTGAGAAAGTTTTCGGCTCTATAATTCATCCCTAGTTTTTGATGAGTTTTTATTATGAAATTCTGTATAAGCATGTCAAATTTAAGATTATCATCCACTATCATCTCTTATAATTTGCTGTGAGAAGTGACTTCAGTGGTATGTTTTATTGCGAGAGAACTTCAAATTTTGTTTTTTCATGGGAGAGGGATTTCAGGGGAAAGTAGTCGTTTGTTTTTTGTGAGGTTGAGCAGGAGTTGTGAGTTAGAAAGCCATGTTTCAGTTGCTGTTAAAGCTCCCTGAGTAATTTTTTGGAGATGTGCAACATCGTCAGGTGTGCAAATTAGTGTGGAATCATCTGCATGCTGTATTAAGGAAGCCTGTTATGTGGATGTATGAAGGGTGTTGATGAGAATTTTAAAGAGGAGGGGACCAAGGATAGAGCCTTGTGGTCCCACTGGTGGTGACTGAGAGTTATGGAGACAGTGAAATAAAACAGTGAGGCATTATTATAGAAAAACAAAAAATAATGCTCATGGAAGTTCAATGATGGTCTAAAAACAGATTTATTTTTTGGTTTAAAAAAGTAGATTTATTGAGCACTTTCATCCCACCAAAGGGGACTTCATCAGAAAAAAATGGATACTGATAAACCCTTCAATATATACCACATATTCCACTCATTTTAGTAGATAAATACCTAAGTAAATTAATTTAATTAATATAAAAAACTTTAATTAATACAAGCAGTATTTTATAACACATTGACAAGATCAGCTTGTCTTAAAAAAACTTCTTCAATTCCACTATGGCATGGAATGATTAGTTTAAAACAATCTCAAATTATGTATATATGCAAAATACTAATAAAAACTTATATTATGGAGCCCAGTTAAAACTTTCTGTCTTTTATTTGTAGCACAAAATGGAGAGAGGATGGAGTGTCATTTTACTGACTGATACCTATTGCATAGGTAGTTTTAGAACCATAGAATGGTGGGCTGAGAGAGATCTAATCAGAACATTTGAAGTGGAAGTTTACTGTGACAGACTGTGTCAAAGGCTCTGGACAAGTTTAGAACTTAGGAGTTGACTAGTGTGCCATTATCTCTAGCTTTAGACAGTATCTATATAGACAAGAAGTGCATTGTTACTATGGGAAGGAGGGAAGCCATGTTGTGTAGGGGATAGGTGTTCTTCCTGCAGCAGATAATTTAGCAATTGTTTTTGAATACATTTTTCAAGCATTTTTGGGGGGGGTGAGGCGACTATAGACCTAAAGTCAGTAATGTCTGTTGAATTTCCTCCTTTCTTCAGAGAGATAATGTGAGACTTTTTCCAGAGAGAGGGAACATGGGATTCCTGGACTGACCTATTTATAAGGATTGAGACAGGATAGGCAATGCTATTGGCTGTTATTTTAAGGTATCCACTTGGAAGTAACACTTGGCATCTGAAGTATAGCATGATTTGAGTTGGTTTAATAGTAGTTTTATACAGATTGTAGGCGCAGGTTGGAGGGTTAAAGTGGATATGGTGATATATGGCTTCTGGGCAGATTCAGGATTAGATGTTGGGGAATACTTGCTTAGAGATGCTATAATATTTATGAAACAAGAGTTGAATTGTATTCTGGTTTCGAGGGTGAGTTATTGGGAGAGAGGTTAGGACTGACACTATGGCAGGGATGCAAGGTTTCATTAATGTCTGTCCAGAATTTGTTAGAGTTGTGTTTGCTATTATTCTAAAAGTTAGTATAGTATATTTTTTGTCTTCATTCATTCATTTATTTATTTATTTTATTTACATACAGTTGTTTATCGGGGAGGTCTGACTGAGTTTTTGGCCCATTTTCAGCAGAGGCCTAAGGTGAAAAGCACCACAAATATTGTTAACAAAGCAATTATTAAAAATATTTTTTACAAAAATACAAAATGCAATTTTGGCGTAGTATTATTAGACAATTATGATAGTGACAAACATTGCATATTCTTGTGTACAGATAAGTACATGGAGATGTAAAAAAAGAACTGGGAAGTATATTATGGGTTATGATAGTTAGAAGAGAGGAAATATTTGTGAGATAAGATTTGAAGAGAATGGAGGTGGTGTATTATAAAGTAGAGTCGTTTGTGAGTTGAAAAGTGACAGAACTATAGTTGTAGAGGAGAAGCTGAAGCTTTTTAGTATGATTGCAAAGCATTCTGAAGTTTTCGAGATTTTGTGGTGTTTTATATTTTTTCCATTCTTTTCATGCATTTTCTGTCTCCTGCATTAGTATTCTACTCTTTTTGGAGAGCCAAACTGCATTATTTATTTTTAATATTTTCCTTCTAGGATATGCAAGGCTATTTCAGATATTCAGGAAAGCTGTACTGAATTCATTTGCAGCATCATCTAAAGAGAGGATTTTTAGGATGCTCCAGTTAACAAAGGAGAGGTTAATAATGAACATTTCTGGGTTAAACTTGGAAAGATTGCGTGCTGTTTTATAAATATGCTATTTCTGTAGATGCGTGAGATGTCTGGTTGTATAGACTGGGTGATGATCACTGAGACAACTAGACATTGTACATGAGTGGGTATAGTTGCTGGGTTTTGATACTGGAATCCAGTCTATTAGGGACTTTGATGTTTTGCCATAATATGTGGGGCTATTAATTAGTTGTTTGAACCCAAATAAGTTCACACTAGATGTAGGGGAGTTAGAGTTTATGTCCAACCAGTTGACATTCACATCACATAGTAGTAGTATTTCTTGAGGAACTGTTATGGATATCCAATGTAGGATACAAAGTTCCACCCTCAGTTCAAATTATAACAGAGAGTAATCAGTCTATAGCCAATAGAAAGCAATGATCAGAGAGATACAAGGCAGAACAGGTTTTCTTTTATTTCCTGAATGTAGAAACCTGTTGGCTAGGAAGACTAAGTAACTTGCATACACAGTGTCATCTATTGGTCAAGAGAAAGGACAGCAGCTTAGAGTGAAAGGACAACTTTGTCAGGGAGGGGGTTAAAAAAACTAATTTCCAGCATAGGCAGGCACGTATTTGACCAAATGCAGTGAATACACAGCAAGGTTATTCAAGTTAAATTTGCTTTCATTGTATAATGATAAAATTCTCTGTGAAAATGTTTAACAGCTGGCCTTTGTGGCAGAGCTTCAGCAGTACCAGAGTCAGATATAGTGACACCATGCTCTAAAAGGAAAGAAAAGAGAAATACTCTACTAAACTGTCATATTATATTGAGGCAATAAAGTTAATATTTTTTATAAAAAGAGATGGAGGAATGACCACAGTGACTCACAGCAAAAGAATATGGGGAAAGTAAATGAATAGAGAGATGGTAAAAAAATTATGAATGTAAGCTGAAAGTAGGTTAGCAGAGGGTATACTGATAGAAAACCCCAGTAATCCAGTGTATATATATATACATATATATATATATATATATATATATATATATATATAATTTACCACGGGGATCACTTCAATGGCTCTGCTGGACAGAGGCACAGGGAACTAATCTAAGGGGGCGGCAAAAGCCAACACATTCCAGCTAGGCTTATAAATGCCTTCAGACAGATAGCCTAGTACCTACCTATGAACCTATGAACCCACAAATGGTCTGCAACCAAGAATGGATCAGGACAAGGAGAGGGCCAGCTGTTCCAATTATGTTTTGGAGAATAACTTGAACTTCTCTGGTTCACAGAGAGTACACTGTTAATGGACATGCAATGAGATAATTTGAGTGTTAACAGTCAACCTCTGTGGTGACCTAACCCGCAGATTCTCTGACAGTACATCCGCCTGGCATTGTTGATTATCCTAACCTCAGATTTCTAGTGGTAACTGGGTAACAGCAGATCTCCAGCACACCAGCTTCAGTCTCTCCCTACAATCAATGAAATGCAGGTAAACTCAGTCTTGTCACTCCTGTCAGTCCCCATACCAGCTCCACTAACTGAACTCAGGTCTCAGAGATCACAGTCAGAGCTTTATCTCTTTCCCATAGCCACTGCCTAAAATGCTTTCCTTCACAGATGATGTCCCTGAATTCTTTTGAGAGTCATTTCTAAATAAAACTGATGCATGTGCATCTTAAATAAGAAAGAAAAAGGACCAAATGGGCCCACTCCAGATGGTTCTGTCCTTGTTTACAAGGTCTTTTAAAAGATAGGTATAGGGCAAGGCACTCCTGTTGGCTTCTGAACTGCTATATCCTGTGTATCCACTGCAAGCATAAGTGAGAGTATATGGCAAAGCAGCAAAGATATCCAAAATCATCCCCATGGTACAAAAAGATGTAGCCCAGATTCTGACCCAGAAAACCTGGATGCTGTAAGAGTGAATGAGGAAGGGTGGGAGTGGCTAGCCAATGAAAACTCTTCTGTCCTGAGGGAGAGAAGCAGTACAGGCTCCTAATGGAGACAGAGGCACACAGCTGTAAGCTATGGGCTGGAATACATAGGCTTCTCTCTAGCAAGCCACATTCATATGGTAGCCTTTGTTAAGTATGTATGAGAATATTCCAACACAAAGAGAAAGGGATAGCAGGCCCTTGCATATGCAAGCATGCATGCCCACTGTGTTAGAGGACTTAGGGAAAGAAAATAGAAAACCCTCATGCAGAGCTGTAGGTAGGGCACAGTAGATGGGTTGCCTGCTTCAGGTGCAAACTTACAAGAGGTGTCAATTCAAAAAAACAGTTGACAGATTATAAAAGTAGTAATTAAGTGAATATAATAATGATTACTTATAGACACCTTATAAGTAATCGTTATTATATTCACTTAATGACTACTTTTATAATTACTTATAGACACCTTATAGTATCAGCGGTGGTGTAGCAGTAGCGTTGTTGCCTCACAGCAAGAGGTTCTCCCATTCGATTCACAGCTGGAGTGCGAGGAGTGCCTTCTGTGTGGAGTCTGCATGTCCTCCTCGCGGTTGGGTGGGCATTCGAAAGACATGCGTAAATGGGCATGCCTTTGTTGAAGGTTGAACGTCGAGCTGGCACCTTGGTGTTCATGAAAATCTACTGCCAGTCATTAGTGGACTGGAGTTCCGCTGTGGCAACCCCTAACCGGGAAAAGCCAAAAGACAACAACAACTTATAGACACCTTATAGCTGTCAAACTGTTTTCATAGGTAGCTATGAGTTAGTTGGTTGAGACACCAGTAAACATACTTTAGAAACTTTCTGCAGTGTCATTATGTAATAACAGAAAGTTAATAAAAGGCACATTTATTAATGGTAGAGTTTGTCAGTTTAAAAGCTGGAATTAAGTGATTTTGGTCACAATCATTTGTAGAACCTGTTTCCATCTGTGTGAATCAAGAATGCTGAACAATACCATCAGTGGTACTTGGCTTATGTCCCAATCCTTCATGAGCCATCATCTGTGTGTCTGTCATTTGTTTCTTCAACTAGTGTGGTATATGCTACCAAGTCAATCCATCTGCTGGGCTATTGCCAGAGACAGTACATACCATAGCAGCTCAAAGCTGATCAGGATCCTTTACATGCCAGCTGAAGGGGGTCTCCAGGCCTAATGACCTCACCAACTGTCTTGGGCTTAGTTAGCAGAACACCAAATGTTTTATATATATATCTATATATATATATATATATATATATATATATATATATATATATATATATATATATATATATATATACACACACACACACACACACACATATATAGATAGATTTATATAGCCTTTGCGTTTGAAAAACAATGATGTATCTATATGTGTATATAGTCTTTGCTGTTAAAAACCAGTGATGTATCTATATGTATCTGGAGCTTTTCTGTCCAGGTCTCCTCTGAAAATGGGTACATTATGACCCAGTAGGACTTTCCCATTAAATGAATGTCAAATATATATATATATATATATATATATATATATATATATATAGAGAGAGAGAGAGAGAGATCTATAGGTCCACTTTTAAGTGCTGAAATGCTGGAATCTCAACTTTTAAAAGAATGTACCTAAACCATCAGAATCTCAACATTTAAAAGTGGAGGAAAAAAAAAAGACAGACACTTAAAAGAAAGTGCAAGGGGGCAAGCTCCCCTGCACCCCCCCCCCTACTTAAATATACCAACTCCGAGATCGAGCTACAGTGAAGAGAACGGTAATGCTGCTGTTCCACTTACCATTCTCTTCACTGTAGTGTGATCTAGGAGTTGATATATTTAAGTAGGGGGGTGGGGGGTGTAGGGAGGCTTTTTTTTTTTTTCACTTTTAAATGTCGAGATTCCGAAATCTCGATGTTTTGGGTATGTTCTTTTAAAAGTCGAGATTTCGGCATTTCAGCATTTAAAAGTGGACCTATATATATGTGTGTGTGTGTGTGTGTGTGTGTGTGTGTGTGTGTGTGTGTGTGTGTGTGTGTGTGTGTGTGTGTGTGTGTGTGTGTGTGTGTGTTTGTATATAAAAACAACAACATCCAACCTAATCCTAGTGTCATAAACTGAGCAGTTCTTTTGCACAGCACAGGGTAATTGTCCATCTACTAGCACTGTATTCCACTGGCAGGATAAAAAAACCTTCTTAGATAGGGTAACAAACTCCTCGCTTGCATCAGAAGTCTAATCTATAGGGATGCTAACTGAGTCGTAGAATTTCATATAAACATAGCGGTCCTTATCAGAAATGTGAATGCTCACATTATCATAACTCGCATTATACAGACAAAAACTCAAACCATACAAGATAAACTTATGGAAGCAATGGAATCACATGTGTAATGCAGGGACCTATATTAGTCAGGATCATGGCATAGCGGGGACTGGATTATCTGCCCTTTCCCCACAATATGGAATCATGGAGTCTGTATATATTATTAGCAAGGGTTGTGTGGAATGCAGGGGAGCTTCTCCCATGCAAAAAAAAAAAAAAACGTGATTCCATTGTTTCCATGGGTTGATTTTATGTGGTTCAAGCTTTTTTGGCTTGATAGTGTGAGCTCCAATAATGTTAGCATTCTCTCTTCTGACAGGGATTCAATCATAGATGAATTTGTACATCACTGGGATTATGAAATAAACAGTCATCATTTATGTGACAGTTTAACTGCAATTTGAGAATATTTTACAATGTACGCCATACGAATTCCCTTTAAGGAAAGTTCTTTTCTCTCACTGTGACTAACTAGCACTGTGGCTATAGCTCAAGTGAGAATGGATGCATTTGTTGATTTAGTGCTTTCTGTCCTTATATGCATTGTTCCTAACTTCAAAGGTATATAACTCTTCCTGTTTCCTTCTTTATCTCCCTTCAGTGCCCTTACATAAAGTTGTTGCTATTCCCTTATTTGTGTACATGTAAGTGTATATTAAGTTTGTTTGTTTGTTTGTTTGTGTCTTTAGGCTTTTCCTGGTTAGGGGTCGCCACAGTGGAACTCCGGTCCGCTAATGATTGGTAGTTGATTTTTACGTGCCGAGTTACCAGCCCTGACGCACAACCTTCAACGAAGGTACGCCCATTCATGCAGGTCTCCACGTAGAAGATGCTGTAGATGAGAATCAAACCGGACAGCGTATATTAAGTGCATTGCAGTATTATTTGTACCCTTGTGTTACATGCACACTTCCACGTCCATGTCCATTGTTTTACTCCCATTGCTATTTATTTGTTATTGTCTGCATCTTGTGGAATTTGTCACTTCCTTTCTCTTTTCTGCTGAGATTTTCTTTTTGCACCTTCAATACCATTTCAGAAATTTCTGGTCAACAGAGATTAATATATATATATATATATATATATATATATGTGTGTGTGTGTGTGTGTGTGTGTGTGTGTGTGTGTGTGTGTGTGTGTGTACTGTATATATATATATATATATATATATATATATATATATATATATATATATATATATATATATGTGTGTGTGTGTGTGTGTGTGTGTACTGTATATATATATATATATATATATATATATATATATATGTGTGTGTGTGTGTGTGTGTGTGTGTGTGTGTGTGTGTGTGTGTGTGTGTGTGTGTGTGTGTGTACTGTATATATATATATATATATGTCTGTGTGTGTCTGTGTGTGTGTACTATATATATATATATATATATATATATATATATATATAGAGAGAGAGAGAGAGAGAGAGATCTACTTTCGAATATTGAAATTTTGAAATATTGAATTGCAGTATCTCAAGACGAGAATAACAAAATCTTATCTCATCAAGTGGGTGGCCAACTGGCTCACTGACAGGACCCTCAAGGTCAAAATAGGTGTTGCCACCTCCAATAGCAGACCTGCCACTGTTTGGCATCTACTTCTCAGAGGTACAGGCAAAGACAAAAGGCCTGTGGCTGACCACGTTTGAGGACGACTGTACGTTGGGTGCTGTCATTGACTCCCCAAATGATGTTAACATACTGCAAGAGGGTCTCACAGCACTAATGACTGATGCTAAAGGCATGGCCTCAAGCTAAATGCAGAAAAAGTATCATCATGCCATTTGTCAGAAATACGGCCCCTACTGATTACCACATCAATGGCAACCCCCTAAACACACAACCTGTGGTGAGAGACCTGGGTACTCAGGTTGATAACAATCTCACAGTCAACCATCATGGAGCGGCAGTAGTCAGAAAAGTCTGTTACTTCATTCATCACATAAATAAAGGGATTGCATCCAGAAAATGGAGCTTATTACCTCTCTATACTCCTCCCTCATTAGGGCAATAATTGAGTATAACTCCCCATTTGGTATGTACCTCTCCAAACATCTGCACCAACTAGTAAGGCCACATAAATACCTCACAAATAGAATCCTTGGCCTCCAACATGTGTCCTATGTGGACAGGCTCAAATCACTATCACTCTACTTGGTATTGTACAGATTGCTCAGAGGTGATTTTTGTCTTGTCTGCAAGACAATCTCTGACCCTGCCCTACTAGACATGCTCCATATCTGTAAGTCTGACTCCTTATGCATTACCCGCTCGAAAGTCCTGGATCTAACAAAACCTGCTAGAGAGACAGATTTCTCTCCTAGAGGCTGCCCTGTCTCTGAAATAGACTTCCCATATATGTCAAACAGAGTACCTTGCTGATCCTCTTCAAGCACAACCTTGGGAAACCACAAATTTGTCCCAGAGGTTCCACCTGTGTCCCTCATTAACAAGGGTGGCAGGTGCTGACTGAGGTTTCTTTTTGGGGATAAACTCTTGGCTAGGTTTCTAAGGGCCCCAAGGCCATTTGCCTAGTAACCTCCTATAATCCTATTATCCACTACAACAAAAAATTAAAAAAACAAACATCACTATACTGAAAGTTTATAATACCGAATTTTCATTATGCGACGTTCTGCTTTTTAAAGTACCCTTCACCACACAAACAAAAACACAAACATGACCTTCCTCACTACACCATCACAAACCAAAACAATATGCACACCAACAGAATACAAATAATCAACGTTATCCCACATGTGGACCCCCACTACTTATATATATATATATATATATATATATATATATATATATATATATATATATATATATATATATATATATACCAATTCAGAGGTCGCACTACTATGATAAAAACAACAAACCTACTCTTACATGCCCTACACTCCCATTGCACACTGTCAGACTTATACCCAAGAGATAGACAGACACTACACATGTATAAAAATCACTTTCAACACACACACACACACACACACACACACACACACACACACACACACACACACACACACACACACACACACTCTCTCTCTCACCTACATATGCCAACTTACTTCTAAACCTTCCCAAGAAATTAAAACAAAACAATTTCTACTCAAAAACTTACACACTACAAACCTTCCTGAATCTTCGAACATAACCACACATCAGCTGCCATGTTTGCAGCCCAGAAACCACTAAACCTTAAAGGGACAGCATACTATGCAGAACAGTCTACACCACAACTACTTCAGATTCGGCAACCTAAAATACGGCATTATGCAGTTTCGGGCAACTGCACTTTTGTTATTCTCGTCTCGAGATACTACTGAAATTCGATATTTCAGTATTTCGAGATTCGAAAGTAGAACTATATATATATATATATATATATATATATATATATATATATATATATATATATATAGACACATGTATAGGTTTAATGACCAGCAATATCAAAATCTGTTTGGAGAATACTATTCATTCAAGTCAGACAGATGGTTGTCATGTATGCGAGGTCGACAATTTCCAGATAGGAGAATATTCCTTTTCCCTGGGGTTGTGGAATTTTGGAGTTGGTAAACATAATTAGCAGAGGGTGTGAGAGCACACACCCCTATTTAGAGGGGTGCAGGGGAGGCTCGCATTTAGTTTACTCCACTCTGGGATAATCCCTGGAACATGAGCAAAATGTGTTAGTGTTAGGTGTTTTGATGTCATAACATTGATATTCTGCTTGTCAACATTTCTAGGCATTCAACCAACTGCTCCATATATATATATATATATATATATATATATATATATATATATATATATATATATATATATATATATATATATATATATATATATATATATATATATATACACACACACACACACACACACACACACACACACACACACACATATGTAGATACACATTTTTCAACAATCACTTCCCGGGTATTTCAGCAAATTAATTACATTTGTATGCAGTCATATGTTATTTTATGAACTGCATGAACCATGTTATTCCACATGCAAGAGAACAGTGAAAGAAGTAAATGTCTTTGATGAATTTATTTTTAAAAATTCTATGAATCTGATTACATGAAACTGTTCCCTGGAATTACATGGTACATAGAAAGTACTGGAGTACAGTTAGTTTTGTATAACCTTGTACCACAAACAGTAGATACAGACATATGAGATAGACAAACAGCTCAGCAAATAGTTTAATGAAGTATTTAAAGAAACTGGCTCAGAACTAGTATAACATACAAATGCAATACACAAATATGGGAAATGCAGAGGTCAGTGCATTTTCCCACCAGGCTCCTCTATATTAAAATAGTTCTTGAATTCCCTACCCATCCCAATCAGTTTTTTATTTATCTTTTTCAACCAGATAAGGAGAAATGTTTATCTTCTAACTTCATATAACGTCCTTTAGCAGAAATGTGAAAGTACATAGTATTAGGGGACATAAAAAGTGACTCTTCAGACTTTATTTTAAACCATTTATCGGCTTAAAATGCCATGCAGTACAATCTTAAAATCTTATGAAAAACTCTCAAGTATACATTAATGAAGACTTTAACATAATTATCAGCATAGTACATAACAAATATGAATTCTACTAATTAAAGTAATTTAAATCTTTTATGTAAACATGTTTAGGTCTTTATGAAATGCTCTACAGAGGCAAAGTCTTACAACCAGTGCTGTAGTTGAATTACAGGTCATGTTTGCCAATGTAAAAGCATGTTTGTTGGCAGATTTCACCCATATGTTTGGCATCACCAGCAATCCCTCATCTGATATGCAAAGAGAATGGGGGTCATCCAGGTAAGCAGCATGTTTAATTGCATTTAATAAATAGGATGTTGCATGGGCCTCTAATGTTCACAAATTTGTGAACAGTTATCGCCACACCAGTTTTCACAACCTCCTCAAAATCCAGATACCCCTCATACGTTGTCATACAGATAAAAACATACACACCACACACACACACACACACACACACACACACACACACACACACACACACACACACACACACACACACACACACACACACACACACACACACACACACACACACACACACACACTCACTCTCTCTCTCTCTCAACAAGAAGCTGCTCTTTGTACAGCCTTGCCTGCTTAATATTTTGTACAGTTCTTGACTTTACAATCCTTTTTAGGAAATGTTTTAGTAGGCTTAGCAGTGTGAGCTGTGTCTTCCACTCCCAGTGGCCCAAGCTTCCTGCAATCTTCCACGATGATCATATTAACCTGAATGCTCTCTCATAGCTTTTCTGCTGCTTCTTTTGCTAACAGTTAGCGAGATATACTGTGACTGGAGCAACAACAAATCTTATACCCCACCCCCACTTGCTCAGACGGACTCACAGCTCCGGATTTTTGAGTAATAATCTGAGCATGTGCAGCAGATGCTGAAGCAGCCACTGAACATCTGCATATCAATAAAACTCAGTTGTTCACAGACATCCTGTTTTCAACACCACATGCAGTGAGATAAGGCAGGTTATGATCTAACATCTTACTGAAGTGGCGTCATCATGATAACATTTAGCTAACTGTGGAACTGTACATTACATGCTACATAGGAGTGCTTCTCATTATTATAAATGAGTGCCCATTGTTATTTATAAACTATTGCCTGCATGTTGTTGAATTTCTCTCTTGAACTCCACTTTAGTTTATGTATGATTATTGTCATAACTGCTGCATGCAAAGTATCAACTTTCACCAGCATTTTTATGCACTGAGAAACTTGAGAGAATTTTGAAGACAATGTATAAAATTCAGTTTGTTAATAGTTAGCTAACTTGTTTAGGTTCAAAGGTAAGTGCTAATTAGCTATCCTTGAGGGTAATTTTTAGCCTGCCAACCTTCCATCTTTGTGTTCGAATTAACCTGTCCTCTTTGGTTATATACTGGCCATACCCGTCCCATCCCATGGTTGACAGTTATATATTACCCATAATGAGAATAACTGGGATTGTACCATAGATTTGAGAGGACCTATATGCATGGGATAAAGCATTTAAGACCTGCTTCTGTCCACTAGAAGTACATGGGGCAGTCATGTGGTAACTGTTCTGTTTTTCATCCATAGATCCAAGTTGTGCTTGACTATGGACAGAAATGAATTTTGTTTTACATGGATGAGGTGTTGGTTCCAGAGCAGGTATATCTTCTGTGAGATATAACTGTCTCTCCAAACTGTTCTGCTTATGTTGCTGAAGTTTAGATCCTTAGAGTATTTGACTTTCTGATGTGCAGTAAATACCTCAGTAATGGCTGGGAGGATGCCTTGTATGTCAGACACAGATCACCTCTTAGAAGTCTGTAGGAGATTGTGTATAGTGACAAAACTTTGAGGTGGTCCATGTCGAACATATTGTTTATGGTTTGTATCCTTTTAATAAGGTATCCCTGGGCATTCCAGTTGTTGCATGTGGCTGGACAGATATATGCCTAAGGGGGCTGTATACTAAATGACTGGTCTAATGAGGGCTAAGAAATTGGGCAAAAATGACATCCCTAAATTTAGGCACAATTCCTTTGTTTATAAGCTGTGCAATATAGAAGGACTTTCTTACAACAATGGACTCATGTTGGTCAAAAGTTAGGTCACTGTCCACAAAAGTTCCCAAATGTCGAGCAACTGGGTCAACTCTTAGGGGTATATTATAGCTCCCTGGGATACATGAGTTTCTTTTATTTGCTAGTTAATAAGGAAATTAGAGGAAGTTAGAGGAAGTTAGAGTTGGGCATAAACCATTTTCATTGGAGGCCCTAGAGTATAACAAAACCACGTTCTGACAAATTTCGCTCAATTTTAAATTAAATTGTGACTATACAACACAAATACAGAGAAATGCGTTTTTAAACGGACATAGTCTGAAAATAAATATTAGCAATGCAAAGAAATCTATGTTAAAAAAGAAATAAATATACATTTTACTAGTAAAACAGAGTTTTCTCTAATCACCCTTATAAATGAATACTGTTTCAAAGAGTAGGCTGATTTTTGCAGCAGTTGGAGAAGCAATTGGTATGAAATAACCAACACCATTGAAGAGTTCATATGTGTGCAGGGAAATAGTAACTGCAGAGCTCCATGTATTCAGAACACACAATCTTATATGCAACATTTTGTACGTGTAATAAGGGTCCTGCAGATGTCAGGAGAAGGTAGCCTTAGAAACTGAAGAAGTAGATTGTCTATAGTCTATAGATAGTGTGGTTATAGGGTGTAGTATTAGTCTGGAGTAAGTTGGCTGGATGGTTCAAAGTGTCAGAGTTTAAGAACTGCTCTTGCATAAATGGATACTTCAAATATCTTTTAAGTATTTTTGAGTAATTACAGGACCTAAAAAAATAATAATTTTCAGGGCAAAACTCTATAACAACAAACTGAGCTTTATGGTTTCCTCTGGTTTAGATAACTGGTACATACCAACCCTGATTCATCTCCAGTTATTAAGATTATTTTCAAATCAACCAAAAACTATATCACTGCAGTTTGCTACCAATGCAAAGCCAATATTAATCACTGACAAATGTTTGTTTGAATTTAATACACATGTGTTACCCAACCAGCTATTATGAAGTGATATAACACAGAAACACAGTCTCTGATGGCAGGTAAATACCATCTGGGATGTTTAATGGCAGCAAGTCTGCCCATTTTCCTGTCAATTAGATAAGTTCTAGATATGATTAAACTACCAGCTAATTTTATCCTGCCTTACTTTCTGAGAATGTTTACATCTTTCCTAAGAACTGAAGAATTTCCTAACAGTTCCGATTATACTTTCTGTAAAAACATGCTGTTCCAGTAAATCTAAAGCAATTACGATACTTAAAACTTTTGGGTGTATCCTTCAGTCCCTTGTTTTTTCTAAAATTAATTATACTTTTGTTTTCTAACTAGCTGCTCATAAGTTTTCTGGTGCAGCTACTGCATTATCTTTGGTACTCACTTCCGACAACTCTGTCCTGTTGCTCTCTGGCCATTAGTGCAGACTGAGGATTTTGGGCTGTTAACAAGCCGATTCCTGTAGTGGGAAAATTGATTTCTTCTCTCTTCATTTGCCTGTTGTGTCACTCTGAGCAAGTAACTTAACCAGATAATGTTCCCAGGATACGTCTGAAAAATGCTATGTGGATCAGTACTATACCCTGATTAACAAGTAAATGAATTTGTAAAAATATATTTTTTTCTAGAACTGCATGTGATTTCCTAGAACTGGTCTCAAACTTATTCCCCCAGATTCTTTAAAGCTTGCATGGTGTGCAAGATCGGTGCAGGAGCTCAAGCAGGCAATATGTCTGCCGTGCAATCCAGGACTACAGGGGTGTGCACGAGCGCTCCTGCACTAATCCTGCATGGACTAAGCCCTTGTATATAAATCACCCCATTTGCAGGAGAAATCTATGCAAATGAGGTAATGTTGCAATCCAGGAAGCTTGCAACTGTCCGTGCAGGACTAGTGCTATCTGCAGAAATGTACTCGGTTAGTAACTGAGTACATTTCCGCAAAATCCAAAATGGAGCTGTGACAGCTCCAAATAAAGGCTGCATATCATGTAGTAAGTAGGCCAATAGCCAAGTATAAGGTCATTGGCATTGCAAACACTAAAAAAAAAAGTACAAAAATCAACTTTTATTTTTTTTTTGCCGATCTTGGCTGTTTAAGCATAGGGCAGCGGCCCGTAAATGGGATAGGGGGAAAATAACAAAATGAACCTAAAGCATTCTAACTAAAATCAGTATTCTGTCATGCAAGTCAATGGCAGACAGAAGACAACACGGCCAGTGAGTCGTGGTTGCTAAGGGGGGAGGCTCAGTGTGAGACATGTAACTATGCATTAGCAGGCAATCCTATGCAAATGAGGGGAAGGATAGTGAATCTCAGTTTTCCCCAGCATGTGAGTCAGGTCCCAACAGTGTAAGAGTAGGAATAGCTTGGTGCAAGCCTAGGAGTTAGGTGACATCATGGAGGATGTGCCAGGCATACTGTAAGTAGATTGGAGCCCTGTGGCTCGGGTTTGCTGCTAGCTTAGCACAGCTACGCTAGGGGGTATGTCTAAACCTGCCTAGCACTCTTTACAAAGCCTAAGCAGGTGTGTGCACTGCACGCCAGGTTTTACAGGAAGAAAACAGAAGTTAAACCAGGAAATAGCAGCACTGTGCACATTTCAGCACTCTGTCTGCGCAACATGCACCTGGGCTTAAACAGGAAGGCAATGGGAAGGGAAAACAGCAGTAGGAAGGTAATCAAGGAGAACTAGCTTAACTGGCAGGTGAAATGTATCAGAATCAGCCAATTACACAGGCAGCAGACCAGCCCAGCCCAGAACACAACTATAAACTATGCAAACACCTTCCCCTCTGGTTTTTCCCACACTCTACATCACCGGTGTATACAAGCAAGGAAATTTTAACAAACAAACCTACAAAAATGAGAAGGGCTGCAGCAAGCAACATAGAACAATATGTACAAGAGACTGAGGGTGGTGAGGATGTGAATGCTGCTGATCAACCCACAGTGAGGAGACGGAGAAGAGTGTACAGACCCAAGATAACCTACCAGGGGCTACATGAGCTGGAGATAACGGAGCACTATAGGGTAGACAGAGACCTCATACAGCAAATTGTTGAGCTATGCCGGCCACACCTGACACACCAAACTGACCGAGGGGAACCCATCCCAGGGGATACCAAGGTATATGTAGGCCTAGGAATACTAGCCACAGGTACCTCCCAAAGCTCAACTGGGGATAACATGGGGATCTCACAGGCATCAGCATCCAGAGTATTCCACCAGTTCCTGGATGCCATGTCAGCACATGCCAATGAGCAAGTATATTTCCACAATACCCGTGAGGTGTTGGCCAGCAATATGCGCCTCTTCCACCAAATAGCAGAATACCTGAGGTAGTGGGTGCTATAGACTGCACACACACATATGCATCAAAGCACCACCTGGTGATCAGGGTAGGGCCTACATCAACCACAGGGGAATCCCCTCCATCAACAGCCAGGTCATATGTGATGCCCAGGGCATTATAATGAATGTGTGTGCTGGCTGCCCTGGAAGCTATGACAATTCCCACATATGGCATCTGATGCAGCTGTACCAGAGATTTGCCAATGGGGACATCCCCTATGGTCACCTAGTGGGGGATGCTGGTTACACACTGGAGCCGTGTCTGATGACACCCATTAGAAATGCACACACATCTGAACAAGAATGCAATAATGAGGCACACGCACAGACCAGACTTGTAATAGAGCATGTGTTTGGGATGCTCAGGTCATGGTTCCGATGTCTGGACACATCCGGCAGAGCCTTGCAGTACTCACCAGCTACATGTACCCAAATTGGTATGGTATGTGCCATGCTACACAATATGATCCTGCAGAAACAGCTGTAGCAGGAACAGCATGGGGCAGGGCCACACAGCCTCCCACCAATGCCAAGGCCTGCACTGGCACAGAGTGACTTGGAGGAGGAACAACCTGAGCCTGCCCCAGTAGGCAGATGGAGGCGTGCCCAGTATGCCGAGGCTGCAGCAAAGAGATAACGCATAGCACATACACTGGCACAGTAGGGACCCAGGGAATGACACCTGTCTCTGACTCGCAAATACAGTAAAAGGGATGCCAAACATGACACTACCTGTGCTCAACCATGTATAGGGAGTGTACTATTTGCATCCAACATAGGCGGCCCTCCAGCACCATCTGCAAGTCTGGCACACCCTCAAGGTAAGTCAATCAACCTACCAATTGCCAAATGGAGTAGAATGTGTTGTTACCTGTATCTATGGTATGGATGTGAGCATGCAAGGGAATTGGGTGGCTGAATGTTATGGCAGCAGACAGTAGACATCCATAGTGGCACCATAACATCTGTAACACATACTGGAGTCACAATAGTAGCCAGTACTGCACAGGGTGACAAAACCCACTGCAGGAAATGTGCTGAGCAACATTTGTGTCCATATGACTCACACATGCCAGTCAGGGCGGTTCACATACCCAAAAACAGTCTCAGCTAGCAGGACAGGTGTAAACAAACCCAAACAGAGCCTGTGCTATGGCCCCTGAATGATGGCTATGGTTACCCCCCCCCCCAAGCCTACATAGACAGACTATAACAGGTCAGGCAGTGGGATGTTAGTTCTGAAGGGTAGAAAGTCAGACACTAATATGTAGGGCAACCAAAGCTATGATCTGTACTACACTGGTATTCCTCTAGTCAGCATGATAGGTAAGAATACAGAATGAAATGGAGTGCATGACATACCAGTACAGTCATAGCAAATGTGTACAACTGTCAGGTGTGCCCCCCCCATCCTACGTAGTAAAGTAATAACAGTCAGATGTGCCCCCCCAATCCTGTGTAGATATGTAGAAATACACAGGTGTGCCTCTCCCTATCCTGCGTAGTAATGTAATAACAGTCAGGTGTGCCCCCCAATCCTGTGTAGAAATGTAAAAATAGTCAGGTGTGCCCCCCATCCTACGTAGTAATGTAATAATAGTCAGGTGTGCCCCCAATCCTGTGTAGAAATGTAGAAATAGACAGGTGTGCCTCCCCCCATCCTACGTAGTAATGTAATAACAGTCAGGTGTGCCTCCCCATCCTGTGTAGAAATGTAGAAATAGTCAGGTGTGCCTCCCCCCATCCTAGATAGTTATGTAATAACAGTCAGGTGTGCCCCCCCCCCAATCCTGTGTAGAAATGTAGAAATAGTCAGGTGATCCTCCCCATCCTATGCAGAAATGTAGGAACAGTCAATGCCAAATGCTTGATGGATACCCTGCAGAAACAGCATGCTACCTGTCGGTGTACAACACAAAGGTCAGCACTGCAGTACAAACCACCTGGACTCGATCCACACATTAAATACAGATGGGCATACTGGGCATGCTCATACACTTAAACACATAAAGGCCATGTCTGCAAACACCAGTGGACCAGACATATCTGGCAGTCGCAGTTGTTAGTGCAGACACTCATCAGTATGCACCACTCATACCTTGCACACACAGTGGATAGGAATACAGACATATATGTAAGGACAACACACTATAATAAGCCAAAGGTAGATGTACATAGATGTGTGGAAGAGGGTGACTGTGACAAGAAGCCATCCAGGCCTGTTCCACCCAGCACACAGCCAAAGGGCCCCAACCACATGAGGTTCAGATGTCACTCACTGCAGATACTAGCCACCAGTATCTGTCAGCATTACAGACTATGTGGTGCACATGCCAGCTGTGCAACATGACTGTACAAGGAAGTAGTCATCCAGCAGCTGTATACACGTACCTGTAAAATATGACCCTGTGTGTGCCCGCATATGGTGTGTCAACCCCTAGATGAATGGGTTATGGCCCATGCACACACACTGCCCTCCCCATAGCCCTACTATGACAAGCCTGCTGAGGTCATCCACTGTGAAATACACCTTTGGGAGAGCTGCAGCCCAGTAATCTCCGTGGTGTATCCCATAACTGCATACTGCTGTAGTGTGATAAACTAGTTAGATAGGAGTTCTAATTCCAGACTTGGCAACTGCGTATGTCTGTGTATGTGTAAAGAGCAATGCTTTTTAGGGTAGTCACACTCCCTACAATTCAAATGCTCAACTTTGGCAAGGCTGCTGATGTCATCCACCTAGAAATACACCTCTGGGAAGCTTGTAGCCCAGTGATCTCCATAGTGCATCCTGTAACTGCTGTAGTGTGAGAAAGTAGTCATGTAGGTGTTCTAATCCCAGACATGGCGAGTTGTGTGTGTGTCTGACTAGACAGCAATACTTTTTAGGGTAGTCACACTGTCTACAATGCAAATGCTCAACTTTGGCAAGGCTGCTGATGTCGTCCACCTAGAAAAACACCTCTGGGAAGACTGTAGCCTAGTAATCTCCATAGCATCCTGTAACTGCGTACTGCTGTAATGTGAAAAGTAATTAGGTAGGTGTTCTAATCCCAGACATGGTGAATGTGTGTGTGTGTCTGTCTGACTCAGTCTGTGTAGAAAACAATGCTTTTTAGGGTAGTCACACTCCCTACAATTCAAATGCTCAACTTTGTCAAGGCTGCTGATGTCATCCACCTAGAAATACACTTCCGGGAAGCTTGTAGTCCAGTAAACTCTGTAGTGCATCCTGTAACTGCATACTGTTGTAGTGTGATAAATTAGTTAGGTAGGTGTTCTAATCACAGACTTGGCAAGTGTGTGCACCTGTCTGTGTAGGAAACATTGCTTTTTAAGCTAGTCACACTCCCTACAATTCAAAAGCTCAACTTTGGCAAGGCTGCTGATGTCATCCACCCAGAAATACACCTCTGGGAAGATTGTAGCCCAGTAATCTCCATAGTGCGTGCCATAACTGCATACTGCTGTAGTGTGATTTAGAACTCCTGGTAGGATTCTATTCCCACCCATGGCAGTTCTGGGTGTTTTGTGTGGGTTTCAATGTCTGTGTAGGGAGCAATGCATTATAGGCTAGTCACACTCAGTACATTTTAAATGCCCTACTTTGGCAATCCTACTGATGTCATTCATTGTGAAATACACCTTTGGGAAAGGAGTTCTCCAGTTATCCCTGTGGTGTATCCTATAACACCTCCATGCTGTAGTAAGATACAGACTTATGTTAGTGGTTCTATACCCACACATGTTGGTTGTGGATGTTTTGTGTGTGTTTCAATGTCTGTGTAGGGAGTAATGCATTTTAGGCTAGTCACATTCACTACATTTCAAATGCCCTACTTTGGAAATCCTGCTGATGTCATTCATTGTGAAATATACCTTTGGGAAATGATTTCACCAGTAATCCCTGTGCTGTGTCCTGTAACAGCTCCATGCTATAGTGTGATATAGACCTCTGCTTGGGGTTCTATACCCCCACATGTCGGTTGTGGAGGTTTTGTCTGTGTGTCACTGTCTGTGTAGGGAGCAATGCATTTTAGGCTAGATACACTCACTACAATTCAAATGTCCTACTTTGGCAATCCTGCTGATGTCATCCAATGTGATATACACCTTTGGGGAAGGAGTACTCCAGTAATCTCTGTGGCGCATACTATAACTGCGTAGTGCTGTACTCCCAGACATGACAGGTGTGTGTGTGTTTGTGTGTGCATGTACGCTTGAGTGAGAGAGTATGACTGCATGCTCATGTGGATGTGGGTGTGTCTTCAGCTGGGTGATCAAAGCAGGGGGTTAGTTAGGAGATACATAGAGTTGGGGGTGTGCATGTGAGTGTGTGTGTTTGTACGTGTGCATGAGTACAATTAGGTGAGGGGGGTATATAATGTACAGAGGGTGATATGTGTGTGTGTGTGTGTGTGTGTGTGTGTGTGTGTGTGTGTGTGTGTGTGTGTGTGTGTTTTTTTATGTGAGTTACACAGAGTGTGTGTGTGGTGAGTCATCCATACCTCTCAACTGCACCTATACTAATGAGCAGTTGATGTAATACAGGTGAGGAACATTAGACAACAGAACATTTTGAAAGTCAGTAGAACAATAGGTTTTACAATATGAATGACTTATGGGGGAAGATTAAACACCAACGACACATGTTTTTTTGCAGCACCAAATATGGACACAATAAAGTATGAAAGTCTAATAACTGGCATTATTTATGGACTATAATGGTCAATGATGATTATCACAAGGGCAGCAGAAAAGGGCTGGTCACTGAGCAATTTAGAGACATGGGTGTGAGCGGAAAACAAGATCTTTCCTCATTGTGCCTAATATGCCTGCGAGTCCCTGGTTTCCATGATCAGAGTAACTGTCCCTTTTTGCCTCAGCCTTTGCTTTGGTGAACAGGCTTGCTGCTGAATCATGTTCCATGACAGTAATCGGTGGCAGGAGTGGAGGTTGTGGCTGAAGTTAGTCTAAACTGGTTAAGTTTTGCTTTACCTATTTGAGAGTAAATTCCTTACCCCTGCTTTCCATGGATTACTGTGCCATACCTTTTTGCCTCTTTCTCATTATCATGCTTTAAAAGGAAGCACTTGTCACCCACCTGGAGATGCCAGTGCAGTTACTGAACTAATGAGCATAGACAGAATGCATCTCTGTTCTGTAGTCAAATGACATGGACAGAATTCATCTCTGTTCTGTAGTCAAATGACATGGACAGAATTCATCTCTGTTCTGTAGTCAAATGACATGGACAGAATTCATCTCTGTTCTGTAGTCAAATGACATGGACAGAATTCATCTCTGTTTTGTAGTCAAATGACATGGACAGAATTCATCTGTGTTCTGTAGTCAAATGACATGGACAGAATTCATCTCTGTTCTGTAGTCAAATGACATGGACAGAATTCATCCGTGTTCTGTAGTCAAATGGCATGGACAGAATTCATCTCTCTTCTGTAGTCAAATGACATGGACAGAATTCATCTCTGTTCTGTAGTCAAATGACATGGACAGAATTCATCTCTGTTCTGTAGTCAAATGACATGGGCAGAATTCATCTCTGTTCTGTAGTCAAATGACATGGACAGAATTCATCTCTGTTCTGCAGTCAAATGACATGGACAGAATTCATCTGTGTTCTGTAGTCAAATGACATGGACAGAATTCATCTGTGTTCTGTAGTCAAATGACATGGACATAATTCATCTCTGTTTTGTAGTCAAATGACATGGACATAATTCATCTCTGTTCTGTAGTCAAATGACATGGACAGAATTCATCTCTGTTCTGTAGTCAAATGACATGGACATAATTCATCTCTGTTCTGTTGTCAAATGACATGGACATAATTCATCTCTGTTCTGTAGTCAAATGACATGGACATAATTCATCTCTGTTCTGTAGTCAAATGACATGGACAGAATTCATCTCTATTCTGTAGTCAAATGACATGGACAGAATTCATCTCTGTTCTGTAGTCAAATGACATGGACAGAATTCATCTCTGTTCTGTAGTCAAATGACATGGACAGAATTCATCTCTGTTCTGTAGTCAAATGACATGGACAGAATTCATCTCTGTTCTGTAGTCAAATGACATGGACAGAATTCATCTCTGTTCTGTAGTCAAATGACATGGACAGAATTCATCTCTGTTCTGTAGTCAAATGACATGGACAGAATTCATCTCTGTTCTGTAGTCAAATGACATGGACAGAATTCATCTCTGTTCTGTAGTCAAATGACATGGACAGAATTCATCTCTGTTCTGTAGTCAAATGACATGGACAGAATTCATCTCTGTTCTGTAGTCAAATGACATGGACAGAATTCATCTCTGTTCTGTAGTCAAATGACATGGACAGAATTCATCTCTGTTCTGTAGTCAAATGACATGGACAGAATTCATCTCTGTTCTGTAGTCAAATGACATGGACAGAATTCATCTCTGTTCTGTAGTCAAATGACATGGACAGAATTCATCTCTGTTCTGTAGTCAAATGACATGGACAGAATTCATCTCTGTTCTGTAGTCAAATGACATGGACAGAATTCATCTCTGTTCTGTAGTCAAATGACATGGACAGAATTCATCTCTGTTCTGTAGTCAAATGACATGGACAGAATTCATCTCTGTTCTGTAGTCAAATGACATGGACAGAATTCATCTCTGTTCTGTAGTCAAATGACATGGACAGAATTCATCTCTGTTCTGTAGTCAAATGACATGGACAGAATTCATCTCTGTTCTGTAGTCAAATGACATGGACAGAATTCATCTCTGTTCTGTAGTCAAATGACATGGACAGAATTCATCTCTGTTCTGTAGTCAAATGACATGGACAGAATTCATCTCTGTTCTGTAGTCAAATGACATGGACAGAATTCATCTCTGTTCTGTAGTCAAATGACATGGACAGAATTCATCTCTGTTCTGTAGTCAAATGACATGGACAGAATTCATCTCTGTTCTGTAGTCAAATGACATGGACAGAATTCATCTCTGTTCTGTAGTCAAATGACATGGACAGAATTCATCTCTGTTCTGTAGTCAAATGACATGGACAGAATTCATCTCTGTTCTGTAGTCAAATGACATGGACAGAATTCATCTCTGTTCTGTAGTCAAATGACATGGACAGAATTCATCTCTGTTCTGTAGTCAAATGACATGGACAGAATTCATCTCTGTTCTGTAGTCAAATGACATGGACAGAATTCATCTCTGTTCTGTAGTCAAATGACATGGACAGAATTCATCTCTGTTCTGTAGTCAAATGACATGGACAGAATTCATCTCTGTTCTGTAGTCAAATGACATGGACAGAATTCATCTCTGTTCTACAGTCAAATGACATGGACAGAATTCATCTCTGTTCTGTAGTCAAATGACATGGACAGAATTCATCTCTGTTCTGTAGTCAAATGACATGGACAGAATTCATCTCTGTTCTGTAGTCTAATGACATGGACAGAATTCATCTCTGTTCTGTAGTCAAATGACATGGACAGAATTCATCTCTGTTTTGTAGTCAAATGACATGGACAGAATTCATCTCTGTTTTGTAGTCAAATGACATGGACAGAATTTATCTCTGTTTTGTAGTCAGATGAGTGGAAAACCTTGTAGGCTTGCAGACTTCAAAAATACAAAGCTTTAAAATTAAAGGCTTTAGCGAATACAAAAACAAACAAGGCTGCTGATGTCATCCACCTAGAAATACACCTCTGGGAAGCTTGTAGTCCAGTAAACTCTGTAGCGCATCCTGTAACTGCATACTGCTGTAGTGTGATAAATTAGTTAGGTAGGTGTTCTAATCACAGACTTGGCAAGTGTTTGCATCTGTTTGTGTAGGAAACATTGCTATTTAGGGTAGTCACACTCCCTACAATTCAAATGCTCAACTTTGGCAAGGCTGCTGATGTCATCCACCCAGAAATGTACCTCTGGGAAGATTGTAGCCCAGTAATCTCCGTAGTGCGTATCATAACTGCATACTGCTGTAGTGTGATTTAGAACCCTGGTAGGGTTCTATTGCCACCCATGGCAGTTCTGGATGTTTTTTGTGTGTTTCAATGTCTGTGTTGGGAGCAATGCATTATAGGATAGTCACACTCAGTACATTTCAAATGCCCTACTTTGGCAATCCTGCTGATGTCATTCATTGTGAAATACACCTTTGGGGAAGGAGTTCTCCAATAATCCCTGTGGTGTGTCCGATAACACCTCCATGCTGTAGTATGATATAGACCTATGTTAGGGGTTCTATACCCACACATGTCGGTTGTGGATGTTTTGTGTGTGTTTCAATGTCTGTGTAGGGAGCAATGCATTTTAGGCTAGTCACACTCACTACATTTCAAATGCCCTACTTTGGCAATACTGCTGATGTCATTCATTGTGAAATACACCTTTGGGGAAGAAATTCACCAGTAATCCCTGTGGTGTGTCCTGTAACAGCTCCATGCTGTAGTGTGATATAGACCTCTGCTTGGGGTTCTATACCCACACATTTCGGTTGTGGAGGTTGTCACTGTCTGTGTAGGGAGCAATGCATTTTACGCTAGTCACACTCACTACAATTTGAATGTCCTACTTTGGCAATCCTGCTGATGTCATCCAATGTGATATACACTTTTGGGGAAGGAGTACTCCAGTAATCTATGTGGCACATACTATAACTGCATAGTGCTGTACTCCCAGACATAACAGGTGTGTGTGTGTGTGTGTGTGTGTGTGTGTGTGTGTGTGTGTGTGTGTGTGTGTGTGTGTGTGTGTGTGTGTGTGTGTGTGTGTGTGTACAGGGATAACAGATGTGAAATAGCTGAGAGGCTGAGGTGCAAATCCATACTCATACATGTAACATCAAGGCTAGGAAATCACAGTTAGCAACCCCAGTATTACCCAGAGCACACTCTCAGTCCATGTCTCATACACACACACATGTCTAGGCAACAGCCAATATGTGGGTAGTACACTGCATATTGGCCACTGATAATAACTATGGAGTGATTGCAGTGGGCTACAGAGGGCATGGCACCCTGTCCATCTGTCCAATAGGGATGTACATGCAGATAGTGGACCTTCCCCCATGGCACCCTGTCCATCTGTCCAATATGTATATGCGGACAGTGCACCTTCCCCATGTTCCCCAATTGACACCTGCAACACCTGTGGTGCCATCACATGTGACCCACAAAGGACATACCATGCCTGAAAACATATCCTGTATGGACAAATGCCAGTAACACCAGGGAATGCAGTTATCATGCTATCAATGTCGGTGCAGGGTAAACCTGCTGTCCATTACCAGTTCCCACCACAGGTGGCCAAGAATGGTACATCTGATAATAATCTGTGTACACAACATGGGCCAGACACCCCAGGTACAGTTCCACATGTCACTGTACATCTGTACATACATGTACACCGTCCATGTCATGGACTAAGGAACACATACAATAGTCACCCAGGTGACTGGATGGGGGATACAATACCCACCTGTGTGGGCAAATGCAGAAACTACAGCCCTGAGCCACAATGCAGACCATTGTCATGTGGCCTGATGCCAAGGTATACCCATCACCTAGCCTTGTATAGCCATATGGCACAGTCGACAACCACACACCCATGCAGAAATGCACCCATGCATGACAGTACTGGCACCCTGTGCATTTGTGTGTGTGTTGTATGATGTGTATGATCACATCCACACTCACTACAACCACCATTGTTATACTTGATGTCAGACACCTCCCCATACCCTTTGCCCATATAACCTCCATATGACCCATGTGATGCATGTGATACCTGCACAGTAATGTGTTGTGGCAATCTCACTAGTGATGATTTGCAATCCTGGGCCTCCCAAGTGTGTCAATGTGTGTGCATCCCTGTAAGAGTGTGGCTGTGTTGACACTGGCACCTGTTCATGTGGACAGGCACATGTACGTCACCTACTGTATAGCTACCATATCCCTGTTGCAGATGTCACTCACCATCACATATATGTTCTGAGGGCTCCACAATAGGTAACCTATGTGGTGCATCCAGTAACTGCATAGAACTGTTATAGCACTACATAGTCATCAGGGGTTTGATACCCTGTGCTGGGAGGGGTGTGACACAAACATGCAAGTTTTGCTCTCCCACCCTTCTCTGACTTGTCTTTGCCTCTGTCTGCCTCTCTCACTCCCTCTCTGGTGGATGTGGAGACCTACACCTGCTTTGCTTAGGCAGCAGCATGTGTATTTTAAGTGATGCTCAAGATCAGCTGATGGCCTCTGCACAAATTGCAACCTCCCCTAGCTGATTTCATGTGGAACAGCTGTGGTAACATTCCCATAGCCAATTGCATGGAAACACACTCCAATATCTAGGAACATCATGTTAGTGTTGGCCCTTTTCATTCACTGTGAGCAGGAACTAGATCTGTTGTTTGCCAAACAGCATCTCAATGGATTGGGGATTTATGTCTAACAAAATACACTGTGGAAACAGGGCAACACACAGGAGGGGGATGTGCCTGACCTGACTACAGACTGTAAGTGCTGCTATACTGCATTTGGAGTAATGCTGGTTTAACAGTGTGTGTGGATATGGCTGTCCTACATGTGTTAATACCTGCCATGTCAGTTCTATGTTTATGAGGAATCTCCATCTGTAGGGTCATCTGCAGACTGGGCAGTGTGTTATGCCTTTGGTTTTATGTGTTACCCACAGAGCATCTATCTGTGAACTGCAGAAGGTAGTGTGAGGATTGCAGTCTGTAGATGGTGAAAGCCGTGACAGTTACTGACTTCATATCCCTCATAGGACATATGTTGAAACAAACCCTGTTACAACAGTAAATGTATGAGGCTATCACAGCAACATGTCAATATTGGCCCTGTGTATGTGCTTCCAGCCACAACTCTGTCAACCTTTGTAAATATGTTGTGCATTAAGAGGTGCATATTTGCAGTATACTATAATTAGTGTCATCATATCTGATAACAAGCCAGTGAGATAGAAGACTGCTACACATGTTATGTACAGCAGGGGTTATATTTGATGACATAACCTGGACATTCTGTAGATGTTTGTACAGTACTGAGGTCTGTGTACTTATGGTGAATGTCAACAGTGTGTGTATTGTTAATATGTACTTTAGCCTGTGTATAGACTGTGGTAGATGTCATTGTTTTAAGTCTCGTCCTATCTGATGTTACATGCTGCTCCACTGTATGTTACCGTATTGGCTCACATGTTTATAGGGCCATACACACACATGTCCCATACCGCAGACAGCCATCAGACAAAACTGTGTAGCAGCCCAGTATATGTAGGGTTAGTCTGTGAGTGGCACATATGAGGATGGTGTTGAACAGATAGTCCATATACTGTAATATTATGCTAGCTTACCATATGTGGCTGTGGCTGTGTTCACATTGGTTGTGGTTATGCACTTTCAGACAGGTGTATCTTACCCTGTGCTGTGACATGCCTGTACAGCCTGCTATATATGCAGGTACATGTGCATTCCCCCATTGGAGATGTTGGCCAGTGTTGAGTCAGTCTGCCTATAGCCTGCACAGTGCATTGTAACATGCCTAGCAGCTTAGTGTACTTACCCAGTGAGATGTCATGTGCAGATACTTGCCAGATGTACTGCTGCCGGGCCTCCCTTAATAGTCATGTATGTCAGACAGAGCAGTGGGATGCTGTACAGATGTATGTCAATATCTAGTGCGTAGTAGGTTGCCATGGCACCCCTGTACCAGCGGTTATTATGTGTCAGGCCAGACAGGGGTGTGTGAATGCATAACTTATGGTGGCAAATGTATACCAGTCGTTATGTGTTATACCCATCTACATGGCTGTCAACATCCATATTGTCAGGCATGGTACACATGTTTTGCACTAAGGGGTTCTGTGTATACCTCTGGACTGTACAGAGTGTGTCAGAATGTCCACATATATTGGCCAATATCTCTGCTGCAGTCCACAGGGGCATTACATGCTAGCAGCGGTACTTTACTATGATGTCCTTAGGATGTCTGTCAGTAGCCAATGGCACACATGTGAAAAGCAGATGTGACCTTCCATACACACCATGTCTGTGAGGACAATCTCAGTTACAGTAGCAATAGTCTACTAATATACCTCCTATACATACCTGACATACTCTTGCACTACGAAGTTGGGACTATAGGGGCTGGGGTAGGGCTACGCATATGGTGAAAATATATGTACATATAATTATCCAGATATCTATATATATATGATTACACATATACATATCGACATATATAGAGGGGTATGTATATGTACATAGATATACATATACACATCCAGATATATACATATACAGAGCAATATATGTCTACACATATACAGATAGTGATGCATATGCACATATACGTATGGATATCTACCGATATATTGACAGTAGTAGGTATATCAGAATATATATGTAAGCATATATAGTTTTATATATATATAAATATATATATATATATATATATATATATATATATATATACACCACATAACTAGGCATATCTGTAATAGGATTTGCATACATTTATAGCTATATACGCATATATCTATATGTGCATATATGTATACCTACATATATACATATGTATGTATATATATATATATATATATATATATATATATATATATATATATATATATATATATATATATATATATATAAATATATATATATATACATATGTATATACGAAGAGATGTACACATTGCCATATATATGTAGCACTATACAGATGTGTATACAGACATATGTATGAGTATATATGTGTATGTACATGTAGACATATATACACCTATGATAAGTATACAACCATATTCCTGTCATGAGTAAACGTCACGGTTGTGTATACCCTCCCACATGTATCTCATTGTATGTGTGACAATTGGGGAGATATGGGCAAAGGCTGCACGCCTAGTCAAATAGAATTTGATATATAATTCTGGCATTTGTAAATAAATGTAAAATACAGGCATGTTTCTTGAGTTTAAAGAATACTATGAAATGTGGAACTGCAAAATATGTGACAACATTGCACTCTACTGGCCCAGTGAAGCATGTTGTACCCTTTCATGTTAGAATTCGGCTCCAGGGTGGCTGGATGAAGATTTCATGCCCATTGTTTTAAGGCTAAAGTTTATGATTAGAATTTAGATGTGGAAGGTGCTTTATTGCTCTGGTTTCTGCTAACATATACATGTAAAATGTCTTGTATTGTTGTAAGTTTCTGAGGAGGTGTTAGATTGCTAAATAATGCAGTTTGTGGCCTGAGAACTCAGACCAGGTGTTAAGATGATGCAACATGAATACTGGGAAAACCTAAGTGTCACAAATTATGTAATTTTGGGAGGGCCTTAGAGACATGTTTGTTAGTAATGTTTAAATACTATTTCTCACAAGAGACTAAAGAGCATTTTGATCTTGGATATCTAACTTATCAGCACTCTGCCTTGTGCTCACATGTAAGTTTTAGCACTGTGATTTCTTGTAGGAATAGTTAAAGCTAGTAAAGATTAATTAGATATTTTTCTTTGAAATCAGACCTGTCCTACTGTATTATTTTAAGTTTCTGTGTGATCTCGGAACTCTTAGAAATCTCTGTGGTGTAGTAGTTTTGTTTTGTGTTTTAATTATTTATTATTAAATATTTTTTAAACATTCTACCTGTGGCTGGTTTGTGTAGAGATAAGCTCTAGAGTGCATTGCATATTTATAGAGGTTATTGTAATAGGCCACTCTAAAGTAAGCATTGACTGTGAGTCATACTACCACTGGATATTAATATTGAACAGTAATAATTGGACACCCTTTTAAGGGCCTTTTAGTAGCTGATATTATTAACTGTGTGGTGGCAGTAATTACTACCATATAGTCTGGGTAAAGGGGCACAGTTGGAGAATCTGTGTCAGCCTATCCCAGGAGTGTCTGTGAAGTTGTATAAATACTTATCTCAAAGTGTGTGTGTGTTGTGTCAGCTACTTGGCAGGGACACGAAGCACTGGTTGGACAGAGAGGGTACTGAAGGTTTTAACTTGTCCAGTAAGGCTGAAACCTGGACCCTATAGCTGTGCCAGTGGGGAGTCTTATTGGGGACCTGGTGAGCAAGGGAGCAACCAGCCCCAGACTGACTGTGATCTCTGTATGCACTTAAGGGAAATTGTACTTTGCTGCATGTATTAGTTATCCTTTCCTCTTCTATGAGACAACCTACCTGGTATTAGTGGTGAGGATTGAGGCTCCTTGATTTCTGGGCCAGGGCATGGTCATCACAAGTGGTGGCAGTGGTGGGATTCGAACCCATGCCTCTGTGGAGACTGAAGGACAATCAGACTGACAGTGGAGATACAAAATCCTCAGAGAATGGACAGTTCAACCTTTCTGCAGTGGACTTAAAAATCCAGCTGGAGCTAAAGAGACTTGAGTTGGAGGCCAGGCGTATGGAACAAAAGCAGCCAAGAAAATGAGGTGTCTACAAGCTAAGGAAAATGAACAGCAGAGAAGGCATGAGAGGGAAATGCTGACTCTTCACCAGAGTCATGGAGGTAATGGGGAAGGGAGTAACCAGACCCCAGAAGCACAAAAGATCAGTAAATTTCTTCTACAGTTTAAAGAGGGGGATAATTTTGATAGCTTCATTCATATGTTTGAGCGGGTATGTAAACAGTATGAAATTGACCAAAGGCTCTGGGTACTGTTCCTGACCCCCTTAAACCAAGGTAAAGCTGTAACTTCTTTAGCAAAAATGCATGACACTGACTGTTTTGATTATACTGCTGTAAAAAGACATTTATTAGAATGTTTTAAGCTAACAGCTGAAATGTATAGGAAAAAATTTTGTGAGCATAGACACAAGGCAGATGAAAATGTATGGGAATATGTTGTTGAACTGAACACTTATTTTTATAGCTGGGTGAGTGGAGGTCAGGTCACCACTTTTGAAGGGCTGACAGATGTTTTGGTAAGGGAACAAGCCTTTAGCACTTTGCCTGAGGACATGAGGATCTCGTTAGCTGATAAACATTGTGATACTTCAGAGGAGTTGGGGAAGAAGGGTGACTTATACCTGGCAAGCAGGGCAGCCATGCACTGGAAAGGGACCCCCAGTACTGCTCATAGGACTAAATGAACCCATGGTGGGCAGCACAGACTGCTCCAACAGAATCTGCCAGTAGCAGGGAAAGCCACTAGTCCAGGCACATGTCCAGGAGCTAGGGTTAAATGTTTTGAATGCAACCAGTGGGGCCATGTGGCATACAGATGTCCATAGAGGCAAAGTGGGGAACCAAAGGTGAGAGAGCCAGTAAGTGGTAAAGACAAAATGCCAATAGTGGGTTGTCTTGAAACAACCTGAGTATGGAACTACCATCCTGCAGATGTCCTGAGAAGGAAGGATTTGGATGAGGCAGTACTATGTACTTATGCAGTTACATGCAGTGAGGCTAGGAGACAAGCATGTGGGTCTGGTAGCCTGGGGGAGACCCAGACAGACTGCATACTTGCAGCCAGGACTGCTGGGGTGGTTACTTCAGTGTGGGAGCTACTCGGTAGCACTGAGACTGAATGTGAGCCACAGTTGCTTGTGGGTACTGGTGGTCCCTTGGACATGGTAACTGCAAAGGAAGAGGTGAGTAGTAGTATCCAGGCTGACAGCAAGGCACCACTGTCAGAGGATGCCAGACTTCCTGTGGAATGGGAGCTGGGAAGGGTTAGAAAGAGAGACTTCAGACAGGCTCAGCTCTCAGACCCTACATTGCAAGGCCTGAGGCAGGTGGCTAGGGAGGCACCTGATTCTCAAGGGAACGGGGAATCTGTTTACAGGAACAAAGGGTTACTGTACAGAGAGTGGACCTCTGAGGGAGGGCTAGAAGGTGAGAGAATACAGCAGTTGGTAGTGCCTAGAGCTTACCATCTGGTGCTTCTAGCCATAGCCCATGATATTCCCTTTGCAGGTCATGTGGGCATAAAATGTACAAAAACGTACATTATGCAAAACTTCTATTGGCCTGGAATTTCCAGAGATGTAACATGGCACTGCAGGACCTGTGAGCAATGCCAAAAGGTAGGCAAGGCAGGAGACAAGGTGAGAGCTCCTTTGATGCCTTTACCTGTGATTGAGGAGCCATTTCAGAGGGTAGCTGTGGATATTGTGGGTCCTCTGAGTATCCCAAGTTCCACAGGGAAAATGTATATCCTAGTGATTGTAGATTATGCTACACGATACCTTGAGACAGTGGCTTTGTCCTCCATTGAGGCAGAGAAGGTGGCAAATGCTTTGCTAGTGATTTTCAGCAGGGTAGGTTTCCCAAAGGAAATACTGTCTGACAGAGGTGCCAGTTTTATGCCAGACCTGCTGGCTTGTCTGTGGAAGTCCTGTGGGGTGAAGCACATGAAGACCACCCCCTACTATCCCCAGACTAATGGTCTTGTTGAGAGGTTAAACTCTACAATCAAGTCCATGCTACAGGCATTTGCAGATCAGTTTAAGAGGGAGTGGGACAAATATTTGCCCCATCTGTTGTTTGCTTACAGAGAGGTTCCCTAGGAATCCACAAGTTTTTCACCCTTTGGGTTGGTTTATGGGCATAGGGTGAGGGGACCTCTAGATTTAATTCAAGATGAGTGGGAAGGTGAGTGTGAGCCTCACAAGGAGTCTGTTGTGGCATATGTCCTGAACCTCAGGACAAGGCTCAGGGAACTCATGGGCCTGGCCCAGGAGAACCTGGCAGAAGCCCAACTGGTATGACAGTAATGCTCGCGCTAGAGAGTATGCTGTAGGGCAGTAGGTGATGGTTCTCGTTCCTGTCAGACACAACAAGCTGCAAGCAGCTTGGGAGGGACCCTACAAGGTGGTAAGTAAGGTAAGTAATGTTAACTACATGGTGGAAGTGCTAGGCAGATGGCAGGGGCACAAATTGTACCATGTTAACATAATGAAACCTTACCATGATAGGGAGGCCCTTGTGCTGAGCATTTGCAGTGGATTGCAAGAGGAGTCTGAGAGAGATCTTGTGACTGATCTCCTCAGTGAGGCTTGGGCTGACACCTCAGTGGAAGGGGTAGCAATGTCCCAGCAGCTATCTCCTATGAGAAATCCAAGCAGTGTTGCAGCAGTTTGGGTATGTGTTCACTGGCAAACCAGGGTGCACCCACCTGGTGCAGCACCAGGTGGATGCAGGACCCCAAAGGCCCATCAGGCAGGCCCCTTATAGGGTGGCTGAGAGAATCTAACAGACTCAGAGGAAGGAGGTACAGGAGATGTTGGAACTAGGGGTGATTCAAGAGTCCAACAGTCCCTGGGCCTCACATGTGGTGTTGGTGCCAAAGAAGGATGGCAGCACCAGGTTCTGTGTAGATTACAGGAAATTAAATAGTCACACAGAGTCAGATGCTTACCCCATGCCTAGGATAGATGAGGCTCTAGAGCAGCTGGGTGGGGCTAAGTATCTTGCAACCATTGATATTACCAAGGGTTACTGGCAAGTGCCCTTGACTCCTAGTACTAGAGAGAAGTCAGCCTTTGTGACTCCTTTTGGCTTTAATGAGTTCACAAAGATGCTTTTTGGGATGAAGAATGTCTCAGCGACTTTCCAGAGGCTGGTAGATCATATCTTAGCAGGAACAGGAAGGTTTGCCCTTGCTTACATGGATGATATTGTTATCTACAGCCATTCCTGGCAAGAGCACCTTCAACATGTCAGGGAGGTGCTGGGCAGACTACAGAAGGCAGGGTTGACCATTAAGCCAAGCAAATGTCAGGTGAGAATGGCAGAGGTCTTCTACCTAGGACATAGAGTAGGGAGTGATAAGATAAGGCCAGAACCTGCCAAAGTGGAAGCTATTCAGGCATGGCCTGCACCTGTCACCAAAAAGCAGGTGATGGTATTCTTAGGGACAGCAGGGTACGACAGAAAGTCCATTCCTAGTTATAGTACCGTAGCTGCTCCCCTCACAGACCTGATAAGGAAGAACAGGCCATATAAAGTAGTGTGGAACCCAGCATGTGAGCAGGCATTTCAGAAGCTTAATGAAGCTTTGGGAGAACCCCTTGTGTTAGCCAGTCCAGACTATAGCAACACATTTGTTGTGCAGGTATATGCTTCAAACTATGGGGTGGGGGCTGTACTTAGCCAGATTTCTTCAGAGGGAGAAGAGCACCCAGTGGTTTATCTCAGTCATAGGCTCCAACCCAGGGAGGAATGCTATGCAGTGGTAGAATAGAAATGTCTAGCCATAGTTTGAGCACTACAAAAACTTCAGCCTTATCTGTGTGGAAGAAAATTCACTGTGATGACAGATCACAACCCTCTAACATGGTTAAACAGAACCAGTCAACAAAATGCCAAGTTGCTAAGATAGCAAGCATATGATATGTCAGTGCAGCACCGCAGTGGGAGTTGCAATGCCAATGCAGATGGGATCTCAAGACAGGGAATGGGGTGAGGTACACCCAGATAGACCTGACACTCTCAAGAGATGTTTCTCAAGGGGCACTTGAAAAACTTGCTTGAGTTCCCAGGGGGGAAGAGATGTGACGATTGGGGAGAGATGGGCGAAGGCTGCCAGCCTAGTCAAATAGAATTTGATATATAATTCTGGCATTTGTAAATAAATGTAAAATACAGGCATGTTTCTTGAGTGTAAAGAATACTGTGAAATGTGGAACTGCAAAATATGTGTCAACAATGCACTCTACTGGCCCAGTGAAGCATGTTGTACTCTTTCATGTTAGAATTTGTCTCCAGGGAGGCTGGGTGAAGATTTCATGCCCATTGTTTTAAGGCTAAAGTTTATGACTAGAATTTAGATGTGGAAGGTGCTTTATTGCTCTGGTTTCTGCTAGCATATACACATGAAATGTTGTGTGTTGTAAGTTTCTGAGGAGGTGTTAGATTGCTAAATAATGTAGTTTGTGGCCTGAGAACTCAGACCAGGTGTTAAGATGATGCAATATGAATACTGGGAAAGCCTAAGTGTCAAAAATGATGTAATTTTGGGAGGGTCTTAGAGACATGTTTGTTAGTAATGTTTAAATACTATTTCTCACAAGAGACTAAAGAGCATTTTGATCTTGGATATCTAACTTATCAGCACTCTGCCTTCTACGCACATATAAGTTTTAGCACTGTGATTTCTTGTAGGAATAGTTAAAGCTAGTAAAGACTAATTAGGTATTTTTCTTTGAAATCAGACCTGTCCTAATGTATTATTTTAAGTGTCAGTGTGATCTCTGAACTCTTAGATATCTCTGTGGTGCAGTAATTTTGTCTTGTGTCTTAATTATTTATTATTAAATATTTTAAAACCTTCTACCTGTGGCTGATTTGTGTAGAGATAAGCTCTAGAGTACATTGCATATTTATAGATGTTATTGTAATAGGCCACTCTAAAGTAAGCCTTGACTGTTAGTCATACTACCATTGGATATTAATATTGCACAGTAATAATTGGACACCTTTTTAAAGGCCTTTTAGTAGCTGATATTATTAACTGGGTGGTGGCAGTAATTACTACTGTATAGTCTGGGTAAAGGGGCACAGTTAGAGAATCTGTGTCAGCCTTTCCCAGGAGTGTCTGTGAAGTTGTATAAATACTTATCTCAAAGTGTGTGTGTGTGTGTGTGTGTGTGTGTGTGTGTGTGTGTGTGTGTGTGTGTGTGTGTGTGTGTGTGTGTGTTGTGTCAGCTACTTGGCAGGGACACGAAGCACTGTTTGGACAGAGAGGATACTGGAGGTTTTAGCTTGCCCAGTTAGGCTGAGACCTGGACCTTATAGCTGTGCCAGTGGGGAGTCTTATTGGGGACCTGGTGAGCAAGGGAGCAACCAGCCCCAGACTGACTGTGATCTCTGTGTGCACTTAAGGGAAATTGTACTTTACTGTGTGTATTAGTTATCCTTTCCTCTTCTATGAGGCAACCTCCTTGGAGTTAGTGGTGAGGATTGAGGCTCCTTGATTGCTGGGCCAGGGCATGGTTGTCACAGTATGTATCTGCTATATACACATAATGATAAAACAACATATGTGATGCAATAGTCATATTAATAACAAGGACTACACAAATGAGGAACTAAAGGCAATTGTACAATACTACTCAATATGTGCATTGATACCTATATTGGTAAAACAACAGCTGTCTCTACAGTAGTCATGGCATAGTAGTTAAGTGCTGTGACTTCAGTGTAAAGGGTCCTGGGATCAAGACCTGCAAGGGCTGTTCATTTTGTTGTTGGACAGAACAAGGACTGTCAGATACAGAGAGGTTAAGGCAGTTCTGAGCAACTTTAAGTGCATTTGCATGGGTTTGCATGAAGCTAAGTGGTGCTAAGCTATGGGTAAAAGTACAGGTACTTACACAGTGTAGGCAGCGCTTACGAGTGCGCATATCAGCTTAGCTGTTATATTGCAGCAATGTTGCTACTTGCTAAGCATAGTTTAGCCCTGGTAACCAGGACACACAACCCAGTCTGATAACCTGTAATAAGTGCATGTAATGCCTGGTACAATACATGCACCTATGTGCTGTCATTACAGTAGCAAAGGGTGTAAGTGTCATGTGTGGAACACGGACATATATGAGGCCTGTACAGCACTGTTAACCATGTGAATGTGTTACATACAGGTGTAGTAGCCCAGGGTACATGCTGTCACACTGGTATGTAGTGTATCATGGCATACTACTGCTGACAGTGCTAATTAAGGCAAGAGCAGAGTGCTTAATGTAGTACTGACAACAGGCACACCCACGAGCATGGCTGGACACTGATGGCTCCCTGTTGTATCCCTGGTGTGTGAACTGTGTTACAGTATATACCCCTTACTGGTCTATCAACGCAATCATGCTACTGCATAGCTACCTGCCAAGCTGCTGACTGTCAGTCCCTGTACAGATGTGCAGAAGGCATATATCCAGCTGGGATATGTACAGGCAACCTATGCTTGATTGATAGCCTACTACGCATGTGGCATGGGCATGAGATGCATATCCCTGTAGTACCAATGTTGGTGTATACTATGGGTTGTATCACAGTTGTGGCCAAGGTGTGATGGTGGGTATGGCAGAGTGTCATCATGGGTTTCAGGGAGTACAATATCCAGTGGGGGATGTGGGTGCTGTGTACACTGTTATTACACCAAGATACTCCAGGTATATGTCCCATGTACCACGTTACTGTTACCACTGTCACCATCAATCATACAGGTAACTGCTACCACAATCCAAGCCAGTTATGCATGTGATGTGTGCAACCTACCTGTAACACACTGGAGACACGGTCAAGGTAGTTAGCGATAGGCCCTGATATTTCAGATGTGTGTCTGGCTGTTATGTGTCTGTAAATGTGTATATGACAGTATGCCATACTCTGTATCATCCAAATACACCCATTACATCCCCCATTAGCATACTGTACATGCCAGGGGATGTTCTGCATGTACCATGCGACCTGGGACACACCTCACCCTAAATGCTGTGCATTGTGTGCAATGTAAGCCACACAAGTCAGTATAACAACATAGCTAGGTAGTGGTCTAGTCCCAGTGTTGGCAAGTAACAGTGTGCATGTATGTGGATGGGTCTACATCAGGTTGCAGGCTATACACACCTCAGCGTGCCATCTGTCCATGTGGCACAGGCAATAACCAGTATAGTAACCTATGAAATGTGTTTGACTGTACCCCAGGTATGTCACAGCTATGGTGTCAGCACAGTGACATAACCCGCTGTGCAATAGGACTGCAGACCATCCTCATGCTGACACATGTACACTTACAACACACATGGATAGCATTTTAGAGACCACAACCAACCACTGTTACTAACAACTATAAGGCATCTTTGGTGGATGGCTACACTACCTGCCAAATATGCCTTACACTCTACTCCCTACAACATGTTACACTGCAGGACTGTGGTACACTGTTGTACAGTCACCATGTGCATCAGATTCATATCAGCCTGTCCATACATCAATGGGATGGATGACAGGGATGGGGGACAGGTATCAGCATATGCACAGGGTATCCCAGTGCTGACACATGTACAGCTACAACACACATGGATAACATTTTAGAGACCACAACAAACCAGTGTTATTAATAGTTATAATGCATCATTGCTGGATGGCTACACTACCTGCCACATATGCCTCACACTCTACTCCCTACAACATGTTGCACTGCAGGACGGTGGTACACTATTGTACTGTGACCGTGTGCATCAGAACTATATCAGCCTGTCTCTGCATTGATGGTATGGATGACAGGGATGGGGCACAGGTATCATCATATGCACAGGGCATCCTAGTGCTGACACATGCATACCTACAACACACAAGGATAACATTTTAAAGACCATAACCAACCAGTGTTACTAACAGCTATAGGGCATCATTGCTGGATGGCTACACTACCTGCCACATATGCCTCACACTCTACTCCCTACAACATGTTACACTGCAGGACTGTGGTACACTGCTGTATAGGCACTGTGTGCATCAGAACCATATCAGCCTATCCCTGCATTGATAGTATGGATGACAGGGATGGGACACAGGTATCATCATATGCACAGGGCGTGGTGTTGGTTTGCCAGAGGCCAAGGGTGGGCCATACATTTGACACCATGTGTGTGGGTGAGGGATGTACTCTGGTGAGCTGGTCAAGGTGATGTGGTGCATGTAGGTATGGGGTTGCCCTAGGTGTGTTTGCATAGTGTGTGGATATGCATGCACACAGTTCTGCCATGTGGCTGCCCTACAAAGGTTGTTATGGACAGCTGCAGACCATACCTGGCAGGGTGTGCAGTTCACTGCCTCTGGCCATAGACAGGTGGACTGTGTCTGCCAGGGGTTCTGCTGGCATGTCCAGGTACAGGTGTCAATGTGCTACTCTCACCTGCTGATGACATGTGTTTGCTGGTACCAGATCCCTCCTGGGACTGGCCAGGACCATGTGCACATAGCCTGCTGCAGTGTGGTGTGGACAGCACACTTCCTGTGCTGCCGGGGCTGCTACTGCCACTATGGGAGCCCATTGGTGTCCTAGCCCATCCACGTTGACTGACAGCTATTGGTGTTGCTGGCACATGTCTACGCAGGCGTCGCCACATCTCCACCACACATTGAAGCATGGACACACCGCAGCTGTCATCTCATTATGCCATCTATCCGCTTGCTCGGTAGAAGCAAGGATGGCACCCGACATTTCATGGAGGTTGTCGCTTACAGATGTGAGAGCAGCCCTCTGCTACAGAGGTCCTGTGTCAGATATTTCACTGGCAGTGTGTGTCTTGAGTGCTATCAGTACATGGCTACATCCATTTATGTTTCTAACCTCAATTCCCTGACTAAGGGTATGTTGTAGACTATCCTGTAACACCAGCGACTTGCTTAGTGTATGGCAACAGTTTTCTACATATGGGCCTGTGTTCCAGCCTCTGTCTTCCACCTACGTACCAAGCTTTGCACATATGACATGCTGTCAGGGGTTGTTCTGTAGTGGGCTGTGAGTATATCACACTGCCATTGCTGCCATCAGTCCACTGCTGTTGTATCCCCCATACATACGGTGGGGCTGGGGCCATATATGTGTGGGCTTCACCTACACAATACATGTGTGCCCTTATGTACTCCAGAGGCCAATGTATGTAACAGTGGTATATGGCCCTGTATTATTGACTCGGGGGGGGGGTGCACCATAAATGACCTAGGCTGTTACAAAATGTGGGAGTATCAGGGGTGAGCTGCCTTAAGTTATCTGGATGTACAGTACCATATACTTCACCTATATTTACATGACTTACATAAATTGGGTTAATCCAGGCCTACTGCCTCCTGCCATACATACTGTTCTGTTTGGCAGTGTGCTTGTGATGGTGTCAGTTATGCCTTGTTATGTAACCGTTACATCCTATTTGGTCAACTGAAGTCTTTACCACCTAGTGATTTTGTCCAGAGGGTAGATAGAGGCTGCTGAACTATACACCTGCATTACTTACTGTTGATTGTTTGGTATCCTGTGGCCCAGTCTGTCTTTACTATTGTACAATTTGAAGGACATGGCCTGGACAGCAACAGTTGTGAACCTTTCCAGACTACTATATTAGTATAACTGTTTCACAGTTGCATTACTCTGTTTATGTGGATGTCAGTGTCTGAACAGCTATATGACATGGCATATAGAACTATAATAGTACACAAATAAAGGTTTTCCATTTCTGCAAACCTGTGTGTGGTGTTTTTTCCTATGACTTCTCTGTGGGTATATGTTGCAGGCAATGATTGCCATTCGTATGGGTGGCCCATACAGTGTCCAGTTGTTCAGGTGTTAACTGTAGGCATAGTGGCTGTTCCATATTGTGTGCACCTTCTACATATGTATCTTACTGTACATATCTCTGCGTGTGTATGTGTAGTCACATATATATCTATATATATATGTATATCTGCATCTGCATATATGTGTCTGTGCATATGTATCCTGAGGATGTTGATAGCGTCCACATTTTATATTTCCTATGGGAGGCAGACTGTACTGCATGATATTTTACCAATACCAGCCTGACATCATGCAGGTGGGATGTAGTACTGTTAACATCTTGTGCCCATGTCATGTCAGGTCCTGGTTATGGGATCTGCAACACTTGGTAGTGTATTGCAGGGTGGACGTGTTTGGCATTGGGGGGTATGCCTATTCGTACAAGACATACATTGTTTGGGGCCTCTCAACCCCATTAATGGTGTGTTTGGACATATTTGTTTTTCTTAATCTACCATTGCTATCTACAGATGTATGGCCATATATACCTATATATATATATATATATATATATATATATATATATATGTGTGTGTGTGTATATAAAAACTATGTTCGTATATACCTACATATATATTTGCGTACATATATGCAACTTGCTGTGTATATGTAGACATATAGGTGTAGACATATATATGTGTCGATGTAGGCATTTGCATGTATATATGTTCATATATATTTATATATATGTATATATTTCTAAATATATAAATATAAATATATATATATATATATATATATATATATATATATATATATATACACATATATAGATATGTTGTATCTGTTCAGATATTAATATATTTACACACACACATACATCTAAATGTTGGTATTCATTCTCTGTACTGTTGCATGACTGGGCTGGATGATATGTTTCTGAAAACAGCAGCTTTATGTATATCTGGCATGTCTTAGTGATAAATCACTTTGTCTGTGGTGTGGAGTGTCCTGGGTTTGAGCCTTACACTAGCTGTTTATTTTGTTGCTGGGCCAAACACAGGCCATTGGATACAGAGCGATTAAGGCACTTTAAAGCAGATGTACGCGGGTTTGCTCGTGTTTGCGTGAAGGTAAGCACTGCTAACTTCCGGTTACAGTTTCTTATTCTCAGCTTCTAAATTGCTTAATCTGTGTTGGCAGTGCTTACCCCCATGCAAACAAGCTTAGACCTGCTTACTGCTGCTTAAAAGTGCTTACTCCCGCTTACCCCCACACTAATTTCTTTAAAAGAAAAGGAAAAGGTTTGATAGGAAAGTGGTGAAAAAGGGACACAAAGAGGGAAAGACAGTAGGGAAAACAGCTAGGGATGTGCAGGAAGGGTGTAGGGAAGGTCCATAGTTGTCCATTTCTTCTACAGCAACAGCTGTGCATATACACTGAATTTGAAGGTAGATTTGGACACTCAGATGTAAGCGGGTTTGCTCGTGTTTGCGTGGAGGTAAGCACTGCTAACTTCCGGTTACAGTTTCTTATTCTCAGCTTCTAAATTGCTTAATCTGTGTTGGCAGTGCTTACCCCCATGCAAACAAGCTTAGACCTGCTTATTGCTGCTTAAAAGTGCTTACTCCCCCTTACCCCCACACTAATTTCTTTAAAAGAAAAGGAAAAGGTTTGATAGGAAAGTGGTGAAAAAGGGGCACAAAGAGGGAAAGACAGTAGGGAAAACAACTAGGGATGTGCAGGAAGGGTGTAGGGAAGGTCCATAGTTGTCCATTTCTTCTACAGCAACAGCTGTGCATATACACTGAATTTGAAGGTAGATTTGGACACTCAAACCCCCAGGAGAGGGGTGAGGACAACAATAATAAGTTGTGATGCCAATTAGAACGGATTAAATGTGTCCAGTAGACACATGTGTGAAATGGGCAGCTATGTATGTGGCAAGATTTTTTGTGGGAACAAATTGCCCTTTTTTTAGGTGAGAGTGGGATGTTGGGAAGGGGTAGTAGGTATATTTGGGGAGGTAGGTTGGGTAGGTTAAAAGACAAGACACACAAGATACATACAGGGATAGTATATGACACATGTGGGGGGTAAACACCTTGATGGGGAGGGGTGTTTGGATATCGGAAGCCCACAAGCCCCCTAGTGGTAACTGTGGGACTGAGGTCCCCACCCAATGCAATCACCACTGCACCTTCACAGCCCTGAAGGTGAGTGTGCTGGGGTATGTGTGCGTGTGTGTGTGTGTGTGTGTGTGTGTGTGTGTGTGTGTGTGTGTGTGTGTGTGTCTGTATGTATGCATTTATATATATATATATATATATATATATATATATATATATATATATATATATATATATATATATATATATATATATGTAGACACACACATACACATTATATTTATATATACACACACACACATACACACACACACACATATAAATATATACTGTATATATAGAATCATATGTATATATGTGTTGAGCAAATGGAAAGAGTACTTTGAAGGGTTGATGAATGAAGAGAATGAGAGGGAGAGAAGGTTGGATGATGTGCAAATAGTGAATCATGAAGTGCAGTGGATTAGCAAGGAGGACGTAAGGATAGCTATGAAGAGGATAAAGAATGGAAAGGCTGCTGGTCCCGATGACATACCTGTGGAAGCATGGAGGTGTTTAGGTGAAATGGTAGTGGAGTTTTAACTAAATTGTTTAATGAAATCTTGGAAAGTGAGAGGATGCCTGAGGAATGGAGAAAAAGTGTTTTGGTACCAATTTTTAAGAATAAGGGTGATGTGCAGAGCTGTAGTAACTACAGAGGGATTAAACTGATCAGTCACAGCATGAAGTTATGGGAAAGAGTAGTGGAAGCTAGGTTAAGAAGGGAGGTGATGATTAGTGATCAGCAGTATGGTTTCATGCTAGGAAAGGGCACTACAGATGCAATGTTTGCTCTGAGAGTGTTGATGGAGAAGTACAGAGAAGGTCAGAAGGAGTTGCATTGTGTCTTTGTGGATTTAGAGAAAGCATATGACAGGGTGCCTAGAGAGGAGTTGTGGTATTGTATGAGGAAGTCGGAGTGTCAGAGAAGTATGTAAGAGTGGTACAGGATATGTACGAGGGTAGTGTGACAGCGGTGAGGTCTGCGGTGGGAGTGACAGATGCATTTAAGGTGGAGGTGGGATTACATCAAGGATCAGCTCTGAGCCCTTTCTTATTTGCAATGGTGATGGACAGGTTGACAGATGAGATCAGACAGGAGTCCCGTGGACTATGATGTTTGCAGATGACATTGTGATCTGTAGTGAGAGTAGGGAACAGGTGGAGGAGACCCTGGAGAGGTGGAGATATGCTCTAGAGAGAAGAGGAATGAAGGTCTGCAGGACTAAGACAGAATATATGTGTGTGAATGAGAGGGAGGATAGAGGAATGGTGAGGATGCAGGGAGTAGAGGTGGTGAAGGTGAATGAGTTTAAGTACTTGGGATCAACAGTTCAGAGTAATGGTGAGTGTGGAAGAGAGTACAGGCAGGATGGAGTGGGTGGAGAAGAGTGTCAGGAGTGATTTGTGACAGATGAGTACCAGTAAGAGTGAAAGGGAAGGTCTACAAGAGGGTAGTGAGACCAGCTATGTTATATGGGTTGGAGACAGTGGCACTGACAAAAAGGCAAGAGTCAGAGCCTGATGTGGCAGAGATGAAGATGTTAAGATTTGCACTGGGTGTGACGAGGATGGACAGGATTAGGAATAAGTATATTAGAGGGTCAGCCCAGGTTGGAAGGTTTGGAGACAAAGCCAGAGAGGCAAGATTACGTTGGTTTGGACATGTGCTGAGGAGGGATGCAGTGTATATTGGGAAAAAGATGCTAAGGATGAAGCTGCCAGGTAACAGGAAAAGAGGAAGGCCTAAGATAACGTTTATGGATGTGGTGAGAGAGGACATGCAGGTGGTTGGTGTGACAGAGCAAGATGCAGAGGACAGGAAGAAATGGAAACAGTTGATCTGCTGTGGACCCTACGGGAGCAGCCAAAAGAAGAAGAAGATATATATATATATATATATATATATATATATATATATATATATATATATATATATATTTATATATTTGGGTTCCATACACTAGATTGAATTTTCACTAATTTGAAATAGTGCATGGAATGCTCACTGCAGCGAAAGTGCACTTAATCGAAAATGCACTTACGCGAAGTTCAGTACAATGAACGGGTGTTGTACTGAACTTCCATGCAGTACTCATGGACCTTAGGGTTAGGGCACCGGTCATAGTAAGGAGATAGCCCATAGCTATCTCCTTACTATGACCCGTGCCCTAACCCTAACGTCCGTGATGACAGCAGCGCAGTGAAGGACATAGCAATGTCCTCCACTATGGTGTGATAGTCATGAACATTAGGGTTAGGGCATGGGTTAGGGTAAGGGGATAGCTTTACTAACTATCCCCTTACCCTAACCCGTGCCCTAACCCTAAGGTCCATGACTATCGCACCATAGATGAGGACATAGCTTGTTTTTTATGTCCTCCACTATGCTGCAGTGTTTTCGGTGAAGTGCACTTATGCAAAAGTTCACTTTAGTTAAAGTGAACTTTCGTAGAAGTGAGGCTTCCTATTACAAGTTCAAAGTAGTGAACTTTCATTCTTGTAATAGGAATCCATATATTTATATAGGTATATATATATATATATATATATATATATATATATATATATATATATATATATATATAAATGAACAATTTAGTGTAGACATCATACTTCTCAACTGTCCAGATTTTCACAGAATGGCCAGATTGTTGCCTGATATCTTTTGTCTGCTCCTCATAAACTGTGTGGCTTTCTTGTAAATCATTGAGGGTTGGGGGTTATTAAATAATGACAGATATTTGAGTTTCAGACTTCATACACTTCAGAAAATACATGCTAACACAAAACATGTTACTCCATCAGCTTTCTAAACCTATAAGAGCAAAATTTAAAACCTGTCTCTATTTTGTGCCATTTCTCACCACCATTATTTTTGGCTTTGCCCAGATTTCTTGGGCATAGAGGTTGAGTGGTGGGTCAGCCATTCAACCAATAATTTTGGGAGGTAGCTAAAAAGCAGAGCACTTTGTGAAAACCTACACATACATGAACAACTCCACACAGAGAGTGATCAGAGATCAGGACTGAACCCTGACCTAGGAGCTGTGAGGCAGGGATTTTACCATTAAGTCACTATACTTACCACACCTTTTCAAATTGCATGTTTACCATCTGGCACAGACTGGGTAAAATTCTATACCATGATTTTTTTTCCTTTTTGTATCTTCTCACTATTCTTCACTTGACCACTGCTAGCTATACCACCTCTTACTCAATAACTTCTAGTGCCTACCCCAGTTGCTCTTTTCTGGATTTTCTAGAAATGAGACGTCAGTTATAAGTTGTAGGCCTCCCAGCTGTTCAGATAGCATGGTCTCATCAGCTAATAAGTATTAGTATCCTGAGAACAAGATAAGTGCAAGGAGCTATCCTATTACATTCAGTCAGAATCCCTAACCACAGAAAATGCTATACAATGATGTAGATATCTCTTGCTACTTCCCCATAATTGTAGGCTTGCAAGATTCCAGGGCTTCACCAGAAATTACACATGTGGCAACTTATCTCACACTCAACCACCTGGATAGGAGACCTGACAACTGGCCACTTCAAATTCTGCACCCTGGTGGATCCTTACATTGGCCCATGCAAAGGCCCCAAACCATTGCTGAACCTGAGTCACCAGTGGCACAGATGCATACCACATCTCTGCACATTAGGCTACCTATAGGTGGGCTTTCTGCAGCAGTCCTTTAATGCACTGCCCTCAGCTTTTCCAGGAATTGAGGCCAATTATGGCTTCATTTGTTCCTCCCCACTAGTTGCTACCCTCTGGCATCCACTTCACTCTGTGCTGGGTGGGGGTCTTCTTTTTTATAGGGGTATGCCTTTCTGTATCACTTCTTAGGAGTCTGGCAGTGTTGGGGTGGCAAAACTGGTAGCCTGATTCCTCAGTACTGTCATATCTTCATGTCTGCTCCCATCCTGAGAATTTTATCTTAGTTTATGCCAGCAGACACTTCCAGTGTTTCCAGATAACATTAGTGAGCAGTACGTGGCTCAAACCCCCTTCTTGTTATACTGAACATGCTCATTAATCCCTAGTCTTGATTAGGAAGTGATTCTGCAACAGGACCTCCACAACACCTCATGTGGTCCTTCATCTGAAATAAAACAATGGGTTCTTGACCACTCAATAATAGGTCAGATACTGAAGCTACTAACCAATCTCTGGATGCTGGTGTAACAGTCAAGAACAATGCCAGACCTTTGTTCTAATAGTGGACCTGATGAGAGAAGAGAATATCCCATATCTGTAAAATGATAAGTGGAGTTTAAGCTCATTTTAGACTTCTGCACAGTGCTTCATACATGCGTTCCTTCGTTGAAGGTTGTGCGTTAGGCCTGGCAAGCCAGCACGTCAAAATCTACTGCCAATCATTAGCGGACCGGAGTTCCGCTGTGGGGAACAAACAAACAATTGCAGAACAAAATGTAGTCATTTAACAAGTTTACTCACTTCTGACTCCATTCATAGGTTCATTGATTAATAGCTGAATACTAGGCTTACAGCCCCAAGAAGGGGGCATTTTAAGTGTAGCCTTGCTTCCCAAATGTATCTGACAGGTTGATACTCTAGGGTGCTCTCTGCAGCTCTAAATCATGTCTCAGTAGCTGCACAGACATCTACATTTTTCAGGGTGTGGACAGGAGAGTTGTAGTGGAAGGTTTAATAGGCTGGCAATGCCTACAAAAGGCACTATTGGGGTCGGCAAGGTTTTAGCCAGTATTCAAAATCTCAAAGACAATAGGTGCAGGTCAGCCATGGCAAAGTGGCGTGGTCTGCCAACCATCGTCTTCCAAGCTGACAATATTGTACCCCTTTTGAATGACACAAAATTTAAGCCAGTTATTAAAGTCAATTATTTTCTGTTCACATTCTGGCATCATGCTTGGAAAAGGTAGAATGCTGCTCAAAGTTAGGCTCATACCAGCCTGGAATACATATTCTAAGAGCTTCATCATATCTTTTTTCGTATAGTCCAGGGAGACACATGTCAGGTCATTTTCACCCACATGGACTGAGTAATATCGGTACTTGTGGTTCAATGGCCTTAGTACATGCATGACCTGGTAGATCCAGACCACTAATAGACAACTAACCATGACTCTCTCATTACTCCTTACTCAACCTTGAGAGGAGAACATCTGCATGTCTTACAATGGAGTCTCCTTTGACCAAAATATTGGGCAGTAGACTTAAAGGCTTAGAAGATAAGACACCATTGGATGTGGCAGAATTGGACGGTGTTATTTTGGTAGCGTGCTTTTGACATTGCTGAGGATACTCATTGTAAGTATAATGCCTGGGAGATCTTTGTGGTTTAGGAAGATTGCATTTAAGAGCATCCGCATATGTAGATATATGTGTCTGGTCCATACTATGTGTGGAGGGTATAGTGTGGATGTTCCTGACAACCCATTTAGCATCTTAAGTGATTCTATGTGACAGCCTTGCCTCCAGTGACATTGTATAATTACATCTCTCGCCAACAGTATCGTATCTCTTTGTTTAAGAATTTGGTGGTTGTAGGTGAACATGAAATAATTGCTGTATTGCTGTAGGTCGCCCATATCCACCAAGCTGGCTACAGAGACAGTAGGAAAGTGCATATACATTGTTATAGCTCCTTTATTGCCTGATGTATAGGTGGGTGTTACGAGAGGGGTTTACAGCTGGCTAGCTTGATTGCTGTAAGATTATACAGACTACAATCAAGATTAAGATTAAAGTTGTGGGGCACTGCTCCTCAATGTGCAAATTAGTCACTCTTAGTGCATCTAAATACCAAGGAAATTTAAGGGCTAGTTTATATGGAAAATTTCAATCCTAGGTGTATACATCTATGTAGGGCACTGCTACCTGCTTCTGCATGATGAGTAGCTTCACACAAATGCTTTGACTTTGTATGGGCATTGAAAGTCTGAAAACAAACAAACTAGTGCTCTGGCTAATCAGAAACACAAACTTTAAGGTTTCAAGTAGAAATTTCCAACTCAGAAAAGACCTGAATACCCTCTACTACCAACAGAGTCTTATTAATATAAAACACCACAAGAGGCCATCTAGAGTGCAGAAAATAATCAACTTAAATCAATAAACTAAAACTCACCGGCAAAAAGTCAGATACACATAAATAGATCACAGTGCAAGAACTCTGCAAATAATACACATATTTAAAAGCAGGACAAGCATGTACAGGGTACAGAGTAATATAGCAATGCTGAGCAAATGGTCAGCTCTGGATTCAGTAGCTTGCTGGTAGCCTTTTCCTGGTAGATGACCGGAATAGCAACTAGACCAATCAGGAAAGTCTCTGTCTCTCTCTCTCTATCTCTCTCTCTCTCTTTCTCTCTCTCTCTCTCTGTCTCTCTCGCGCACACACACAGACACACACACACACACACACACACACACACACACACACACACACACACACACACACACACACACACACACACACACACACACACTCAAACGCACACACTGCCCAGTCAGTGACAGTCAGGGATTAATGTCTCTCTGCTCCTTCTCTCATCAGGAGGAAAACAGAAACATTAATCCTAAGATGACTACTGAGACATGGACTGTAGGTTCTCCAGTGACTGATAGGTTTACCCCAGTTGTTACAGATGTTACAAGTAAAATGGAAAATGGATCACTTTCCTAAGTAATGCAGTGTACACTAAGCAGTTGGGAAGATACGAAGAGGATAAATCAAGCTTTAGCAGTCTAAGGGGACAGCCACAAGCTGAACTGGTTGAGGGATGGGCAGTTAGTATTCTGGCTCTGTGGAATTTATTTATTTAACATTTGTTTACCAGGAAATTCCAATTTGGAACAAAGCCAATTTTCAGTGGAGGCCTGGGGAGAAATGCTCCAGATGCATGTCTTTGTAACATGGGAAGAAACCATACAAATGCAGAGAGGACATGCAGACTCCACACAGAAGGCACTTCAGCCAAGAATCGAACTGGAGAACCACTTGCTGTTAGGTGACAATGCTACCGCTGCACCACTGCACCGTCCATACAGTGGAAGGGCAAATAAATTTTAATAGTTTAAGGGAACTGACTTCATGAAGTGATCATTTTCTGTTTACTCATCATCATCATCATTGTCATCATCAACCCCCTTTTTTCCATTTTCTCCGTGGGGTCGATGTGTCACATCAAGTGTCCCATCTCTTTCTGTTCAGTGCCACTCTCCTGCCTCTTCAACACTCATACCTGACTGTCACAGGTCTTCCTCACACAACCCATCCCCCTCTTTGCTGGACACCCTTGTTTCCTCTTGCCTTCTTCCTGTCTGTCCCAAATCTTCTTCACCAGATTGTCTTTTGCTTTCCTGCACATGTGCCTGAGCCATCTGTTCTCATTGACCTTCTCTGTAATTGGATTATTATTTCTGATCTTATGTCATCATTTCTTTGTCTGTCCCACAGTGTGCATCCTACCACAAGTCTCAGGTTCTTCATCTCCATCACCTCTAGCTTCGTAAACTACTCTACCTTTTAGTGCCCAAGTTTCAGTGCCATGCAGTAGTGTTGGTCGCACTACAGTTTTGTACACCTTGCTTTCAACGTCTCTGACATTCTTCTGTCATATACTTCCCTATACTATGTGCCAGTTGGCTGCAGCCCCTCTGATTCTAGCTTTGACCTCCTCCTTCAGACTTCCCTTCTCCTCAACCACCCCTCCCAGATACGTGAAGCTGTTAACCTGTTCTACTATTTTGCCTTTTATCTCAATTCTCAGCTTCTTCTAATTTCCCCTATTTGTAATTTCCCCTATTTGCTGCCATTATAATTATCTTATCTTTACTTAGTTTCATCCCATGTGCCTTCAATTTTGCATTCCCCTATCCTTTTCTGAAGTTCTTGCTCAGAGTCTGCATGTAATGCCACATCGCCTGCATACAGCAGTCTTGATGATCTATCCCCTCTGACCTGTTTGTTAATGAACAGCAACGGGAACAGAAGGAAAGGTCAAAGAAAACAGATTACACTGCACACCCACGCCTACTGGAAACCCCTTTGGGAGACTGAACGTCTTCCGTACTTGAGTCAGTGGGTCCTAGTACATAACCTGCAATAATTACACCAATGCTTTGGGGTCTTCAAACCACCCCAGGACTGCCCAAACCTGTTCACCAACAACAGCTAATGAAAGAGGAGAGGGAAGGAATTATGTGGTCACATTAACACAACTGGCAGGCAACTAAAGATATAGTGATTCTAAAAAGTTACCAACAGCATGGTTGGCTAATGGAGAAAAATCTAATTTCGATGCAACTCACAAAATTTACAAAAGGTTTCTTTCCTAGTTCAAATTTGCAAGGGAAAACAAAATGTGATTAAAAACAGTGTAATGAAAAACACAACACAAAATACTAAAGAGAAGAAAGCAACAAAGGAATACAATATACAAGAAGCAATATAAAAAAATAAACTAACATTTTCCTCACAGCAGTCAATAGCAGAGTCTGAGTGACGCTCTGTCAACTTATACCATCTAAGCCTTCCTTGACATTCTTTCTTGAAAGCAATAAGGGAGACCAAAGTGGTAGTTGCTTCTGGAGTACTATTACCTTATTATCACTTCTATCTCCCATACTTACTGGTTACATAGACCACCCATCCAACATTCCACAGAGAATTAAAAATAGCTGCAGTGTATAGATGGAGATGAGAAAATGGTTGCTTTGAATTTGGACATCATGGATGGTAAGAAAGTTATCAAGCTACCCTAGCCAAATGCATACTGCTGAGATGTTACTAGATATTACTCTTTACCTTGTGACTACAGTTGAGTCTGGGCTGAGAAAGGGCATAGGACTGGCTCCAGAACTTCACAGATGGTACTTATGGTATTCATAAGAACACAGATGCCTACTAACATCCACCAGCACTTTCTGAAAGCCATCCTTACAGGTGATTTGACACAGCTGCTTGATCAGTTCACGAGATGGCGAAGGCATGACTAGTTCTATAATTAGTCTGTATCAGGTACCAGTTGTGATACTATGCCTTGCCAAGAAGCTCAACAAGAAGCTCAGAAATGACTCACTGAAGCTTCCAGAAAGACCTTCCTGGGCATTCCTGCAAGCAGGCTGTCACATGATAAAATGAAAGCAAGTTTGCAATTTATCTTGGCAAACAAGAAATTGAATGAGTTGCAGCACATCATTAGAAGTAAAAAGCTTGTTTTTTATGGTGTTCTGACTATGCAGCACCCAAGTAAAGTAATTACTGATTGGTCAGATGCTGTTTCCCAGAGTCTGTTATACAATGTAGGTGCAGAATCCTGAATCAATTTTGAATACAGTTTCAGCTACCATCACCTAGAGTTTTCTTACTTTTAGAGAAGAGGCAGCAGTGTCTGATGGTCATCTTTGGGCATAGTATCTTTGACCTTCTTGCAACTTTCAACCTGTCCACCTAAGTGGTGATCAAGTTATAATAGCAAAAGAACAAATTTGTAAACTGTTATTGTGGTAGCCCTGTTCTCTACTACTGATCAAAAGCATTAGTCTTTGGAACCTCTAGCAGACTGGCATCTAGAATAATCCTATAATATTCACTGAGCTGGATGTGTGAATAACCAGTCTCAAGTTGCCTGAGTTATTGGTAGACTCATTTTATGCTATGTCATCAGCCTTCAGTCTCCTGTCACCATAATGGCTATTAAGGGCAGACGATACTGCAGTCCCACCCTCGCTTAACCAAAATAACTGTCTGCTGGGTTATACTTGTTAGATGTATTATTCTATGCCACATAAACAGTGTGTCAGACGAGGGTAAAACACAGGTAGAATGCTAACTGATGCAGTGTCATTTGAATGCAGTTAATGACTGAAATTTATAAGAGCTTGATGTATTCCAAATTATGCACAGGAACAAATGCAGAGAATGCCAAAATAATTTCTATCCATTATTATTATTAGGTGAAGTTTAAGTATGTCAGACAAACCACTACTGAGGTGAAAAGTCATATAAAGAACTTTTTTATTTTATTTTCATTTTCCATTATTTGTAAACTTTTTTCTGAACCAAGCGGTGAACATAAAACCACATGCAAACTATTAACACATTCATTAAAATAAATGTATATCCATGTACAGTTGAAAACATACCTCACAAATAATTTCAAGCTTATCTGTCCACTAGATTGTATTCTAATATGTTAGTATTAATATAAAAATACAATGTACAGATGTTTAAACTGACCCTAAAATTTAACAATCTCTACTTATTTTACCTTATTACATAGGAAAATTTGCCATGATAAGTGCAATTTGTATATTAAATTAATTCTAGTACAATGTGTAAAGTTATTCAGTATTATCTCAAGCAACATTTTATGAAAACTTGAAACAGAATATCCCTCTTTTGTTATTTATTGTGACCTTAATGATGATTGACATGTTCTAAGCTACTAATCAAAACGGTGCAAATTGTAAGTAAGATCTGTCATATATCTCAGAACAACACAGCAGACCCATGACAGTCTACTGGGTGTCCTACTGATTGGTGAAAGTCAACTGTCCATTCCCTTAATGGCCAAGTTGCTTTGGCCAACATGTGTCAGTCACTGTCAGAAAAATCTGTGAACTAAACTACATGAAAGGGAGGTGGAGAGACCAGTAGTGATGAAGAGAAGGGAGGAGCAGTTCATAAGAGAAGAGAAGAGTTACTGTGTGGGAGGCAGTGGCAAAGAAATAAGTAAATGAAAACAATATATCATATGGCACTTGGCTACTACAGGATTTTGGGGAATGACACCAGGAAAGGACAGCTGAGAAAGCTACGTAGACATGTGGTCTTTGGATCCATTTGGTGGTTAAATGCCCACCGTATGTACTAGAGTTAATGGTGCATGCCATTTCTGCCCTGTCCTCCATGAAAGTATTCCTTCCAGAGCAGTATATTTCATGTCAGTCAGCTAGTGCAGATGACTAATGCTGGGCAGTACTAACGTGCAGCTTCTTGCTGTAAGGAGTGTGGTGTCTTCTGTCTGTATTTTCTTCTTGCATATCTCTCATACTCTTAGGGAAAGAAGTCCGGACAAAGCTAAAAGGCACAGATGAAGGCGCAGGGTTTTTAAGTATCACTCTCATGAATTTAGAAAGTTGATAGAATAACGCTTGTGACTGCATGCTTTTTCTGGAGGATTTGACGTCTAAAGCACAAATGTCTGTCATTATGTTTTTACTTCGGCCCTCAATGATTTGCCTGAAACCACAAATGTGATGAAGAACAGAACAAAAATACAAGTATTAAATCTGGAAATACTCTCAAATTGTGGACAACTCAAGGCTATGGAGGTGATGAATGGCTGTGCTGCCATTCTAAATATATCGGTGCACATTCAGCCAGTGGCTTGTCCCCTTCTCCTGTGTGGGAAGGAGAGGATTCATTACTACCTGCAAACTTGGCAACCTAGCTTCATATACCACCTCCTACCTAATGTGATGAGGTCTGAGAGGAGTGGAAAGCACTGCTTTACACATCTCTCATGTGCAAGAGGTGTGCTCTAACTCAGCTAGGCACCACCTCCTGTCAGGAAGCTCTCCATCACGGAATTTGACCTTTGGTATATGCATGATTCATGCATAACTGCTCAGGATTAGGGTCCCAGAGAAATGTTCCTCAGAGATCCATAGCAGAAGTAAGTCTACTAGCATTTTCTGCATGCCTTCAGAAAGTACTAACAAGCAATAGTCAGTTATTAATAAAAAACAAATGCCTAGCTAATAAATATGCTGATAATACCTTATAGGATCATAGGAGGTTAGTAGACTATCAACCCAGAGGTCATTTCAAGCCTAGCCATTTCATCCCAATGAGAACCTATATACTACATATGTACATACACCGGTATATGTTTCCCTGATCATGGTGAGTCTCATTGTTCCAAAGATCACAATGTCAGTTCTACAATGCACAGAAAACTGAATGTTTTAAATCTGACAGTATGCCTCTTCTGGTTCTATATTTCTTCGAATTTGACAAACTGCAAACATTCATATTATCGTTTGTCAATGGAGCAAATACAAAATACATCAAAGTTATTGCTTAATTTTTTATTTGCTTGCAAAATAAAAGCAATATTTAATTGTTCCCAAAATGCCTTTTTTTTTTTTTTTTTTTTTTTTTTTTAAGCATTTGAAATGACTGGATAAATGTTGTGAACTGCATATTGGAATTTCAAATGTATTCATTCAATGACTGAATCAAAATGACTATAACATCTTTGGATGGAACAGTGAGAGACATGGAGAAGCTCTCCGATCTTGCAGCCCAGGCAGGTATGACCCTAGCCCTGAATAGCATCCTGCCATCACCCAGAATTATACCACAGTACAAGGACAAAATGATTGACTTCAACAATTGGCTAAGCTTCTGGTGTCATTCTAAGGGGATCCAGTATCTGTCTGCCTGGGATAACATGATTGACAGACCACAAAGTTTTGCCAGAGATGGCCTGCACCTGTCGCCCTTGGGGTTCTGGATACTGGCTAAGGCTCTTGCCAACCCTATAGTGCCTTTGTTAGGCAAGGTTCAAATGACAAAATCACCACTGTAACAGGTACAAGCAAGCAAAATCTGAGGGTAAAGCTACTCAATGCCAGAAGTCTAAACCTTAAAATGCACTCACTCAAGGCACTCCTTAAAATGGCGAACATCAACATCTGTGCAGTGACAGAGACCTGGTTCATGGCTCCAGAAAACACCCATGCATTACCAGGCTATAATTCATACCACACCTTTCGCGAACCTAACCTGGACCGAAACACTAAAGGTGGAGGCGTGTCCATATTCATTAAGGATGTCCACACCTCCAGGCTAGTTGCTCAGCATAATGCATCCAAGATTATCCAAGTGCAACTACTCTGGGCAAGACCACAATCCAAACTGTAGCTTGCTACAGATCCCCCACCATGACCCAGGATTCCCACTCCTCATTTCTTGATACGCTGGAAAATATTAGGGTACAGCCTAACACCCTAATAATGGGAGATTTCAACTACCCCACCATTAAATGGGAAAACTACTCATGTACCAACTCTTTTGTTCAACATTTTCTGGAATTCATAAACTCAAACACCTTGGATCAACTTATCCACACCCCTACCAGGAGCAGCAATATCCTAGACCTGGTCATTACCAACATGGGTGACCGGTGTTCCACACCAGAGGTCAATTCCTCATTGGTCAGATCTGACCACAAGCTAATCACCCTAGACATCCACATTCTGCCCCACCCCCCATTAGGGAAACCACTGTAAAAAATTTCTCCAAAGCCAACTTCATGCTTCTTAAGACAGAAGTGGCAAGCTTCACGACACCCATGCAGATGAACAATAGAGGTACAACTGCTGAATCCTACACAAATGCACTTTATAAGCACTTACACGAGTGCATGGATTGTGCTATCCCTAACAGAACCAAGATGCTATCCTCCAAAAAAAGGAAGCCAATCTGGTGGTCCCCTGCCATAAACAAACTCTACAACAGAAGAAAGAAACTGCTGCAAAAAAGAGTAAAATCCCATGATTGGATGAACTCCCTGGTCAGCCTCAGTAAGAAGCTGAGATCCCTCATAAAATCCTCCAAAGCTAGTTATGAAAACAAAATCGCCATTGTTTCTAAAAACAACCACAAATCATTCTATAGCTATGTCAAGAATCTCAATGTCAACACTCAGATCTGCTCTGAGTTACAGCACAATGGCACTAAATATACAGAACCAACTGATATTGCCAACATCCTGACAGATAGGTTCAGTGCTAACTTTACCCCCCTCTCACCCCCTAAAGGGCCCATCTCTATACCGGAAGAATGCAAAGTTCCTGCAATCATGGCTGCACAGGTAAAAACCACATTCTACAAAGCCAAGAACAAAGCATCCATGGGACCTGACAACATCTCAGGCTGCATTCTACATGAACTACAGAATGAACTGGCACCACACCTAAGTACCATGTTCAATCATAGCCTGACCTCAAGCTTTGTGCCCACTGAATGGCACACAGTGACGGTTATCCAAGCCCATAAAGGAGGATCCACCACGGACCCTGGGAACTACCGTCCCATTCGCCTGACGAGCCTGATCTGCAAGGCCATGGAACGTATCATCATGGAACTTATAAAGAAAGACATTGGTAATCTCCAAACTCTGGACCCCACCCAATCTGGGATTGTAAAAGGCAGATTATGTCTCCTAAACCTGATAGACTTCTTTGAAGCAGTTACCTAAGCCATAGATGAGGGTAAGGTGATTCACACAGCCTATCTAAATGTCGCCAAGGCTTTCGACACCATTCCCCACTCTGTTATTATAGATAAACTCACTAAACTAAGTATAAATCCCTATGTCACAAGATGGGTTGCCAACTGGCTCACTGACAGAACCCACACTGTGAAAGTAGTAGACTCCAAATCCAGCTTCAGGCCAGTGACAAGTGGAGTACCTCAGGGTTTAGTCCTGGGTCCTCTCCTGTTTGGTATCCCATAATTGAGTACAATGCCCCTTTTGAGATGTACCTCACCAGACACCTGCAGCAACTGGAAAGACCCCAAAAGTACCTCACCAAGAGGATCAAAGGGCTCAAACAGATGCCATATGCTGCCCGGTTAAAGAAACTCCAGCTCTACTCAGTGGCATACCGCCTGTTCAGAGGCGATCTGTGCCTGATGTATAAAGCCATGTCCAACCCAGAATTAATGGACATGCTGCACCTCAGAAAATCCAAATCCCATGAGAGACTTGAACCTCAGCACTGAAATAAATAGGACATGCTGGAGGGACAGATTCATAACCCAGAGGCTCCCTTCACTCTGGAATAAAATCCCAGTCCAGGTTAGGCAGAGTCCCTCATTGACTCTCTTCAAGAGGAATCTTGATGAGTGGATGGGAGATCATAGGTTTACCCCGGGTATCACTTCTGTGTCACTGTTAGACAGAGGCACAGTATACTAACGGGCATAGCAAAATAAATTTAAAATGGGTGGCAAAAGCCAAACACATTCTGGCTAGGCTTATAAATGCCCTAGGGCAGATAGCCTAGTATGAACCTATGAACCTATGAACCTATAAACTTCTCTGAGGTACAGGCTAAAACAGAAGGTCTATGGGTAATGAAGTTCGCAGATGACTGCAAGCTAGGAGCCATAATCAAAACTCCTAATGATGTGGACATCCTAGAAAAGGGCATCACTGAGACAGACGCCTGGTGTCAAAGCCATGGTCTCAAGCTCAATGCCAAAAAGTGCATTGTCATCCCTTTTGGTAAAACTCTGTACCGATGAGCTACCACATAGGCAGTAGTCTACTTAACACTAAAAGTGTGATAAGAAACCTTGGGACACAGGTGGACAGTAGTCTCTCCTTTGATAATCACATCGCCACAGTAGTCAGGAAATCTTTCTATGTGGCACACCTCATCACAAAAGGTTTCTCATCCAGGAAAAAAAGAGGTAAATGTTCCCCTCTACTCATCACTCATTAGACCCATTATAGAGTACAATGCCCCTTTTGGTTTGTACCTCACAAGACATCTACAACAACTGGAAAGGTGGCAGAAATACCTCACAAACAGGATTACTGGCCTCAAACAGATGCCGTACGCAGACCGTCTCAAAAAACTCCAGCTTTACTTTGTCGCATATCACCTACTCAGAGGCGATCTCTGCCTAACATACAAAGCTCTGTCAAACACAGAGCTGTTGGACATGCTCCACTTATAAAAATCCCAATCCCTCCGAGCTACATGTTCTAGGGACCTAAACCTTGTCACCACATTAAACAGAACATGCTGGAAGGATAGATTCCTGTCCCAGAGACTTCCCATACTCTGGAACAAACTACCTATCTATATCAAATAAAGCTCCTCATTAGCACTCTTCAAGAAACATCTTGATGATTGGATGGGAAATAGGAAATTCACCCCGGGGATCGCTTCTGTGGCTCTGCTTGACAGGGGCACAGGAAAATAATTTTCTTGGGTGGTGAAAGCCAGGGTACCTTTTTGGCTAGGCTTATATAGGCCCTAGGGTCAAAAGCCTAGTACCTACCTATGAACCTATGAACCTAATACCATAGGTACTCTGGTCAATAGCCAGGATTCTATTTAGTAATGACTGCCTATGGCCAGGAGGGTTGTGGCCACTATCCCTAGCAAGAATTTATGGTGTGCCATCCACTCATCTAGGTTCCTTTTGAACATTGTCAGAGAGGTGCTGTGCTTCACATGAATTGGCAGCCTATTCCAAATATGCAGCAGCCACTGGGAGACAAATCTGTCCCTCCAGCATGTCCTATTCAAGTCGTAAGCCATATTTAGGTCTTTGGAATGCGTAGGTCTAGTCCTGTTTGATTTATGGATGTGCAGCAAATTCTTTCGTTTTGTGTCGGAGATTGCTCTGTAAGCTAGGCATAAGTCAGTCCCCTAAGAAGTCAATACGATACTGAGTATAGTGACCAGGACTTTAGCTGGTCTGTGTAAGGCATGTGCTGGACTTCCTTGATCTTCTTAGAAACCTCTAAAATCTCTCCAATTGCTGCAGTTGCTTTGTACAGTACATGCCAAAAGGGTGTTATACTCAATTATGGGCCTGATTAGTGATGAGCATAAGGGGTTATAATCTCCTTTGTGATAGAGGCTGTCTTTTATAATTAAACGTGCTATGTAGAAAGCCTTTTGTACTACATTAGACACATTGTGGTCAAAGCTAAGGACGCAGTCTACTTGTGTTCCCAGATCTCTTGCCAGTTCATAAGTACACAGCTCAAAGATTAAAATGCCTGTTTAAACTCTAACCTCTCCACAGGCTATGTGCCACCAGCAGTGGCACAGCAATGTGGCACACCTCAACAAAGGTAGGAAACTCCACCCAGACCCCAGGAACCTAGACCCTAAGCCTGGCTGTAAGCCTCTGCAAAGCTTGAATGGGCATCATCATGATGCATCATAGAGACACACTGGAAACCTCAAACACTGGACCCTACTCGGTTTCCAGTTGTGGTTAGTTTGCCTTGTCCTAAACCTGGTCTGCTTCTTTGAGATGAGCCTGGTTATTAGGACAAAGGTGGTCCACACAGTGGACCTATGACCTGTCAAAGACCTTGACAAAGACCTTTGCTCCAGTCCTTCAAGACAGTATCACAGACCTGAACACTGACCTGTCTACATCACCCATCCGCGAGATGGGAGGCTCATGGGCTCAACCCACATGGTAAGAGTTGCAGGAGTTAGGTCTGATTCTCTGATCAAACAAGTGGTGAGTGGTGTCTCTCAGCTCAGTTCCTAGGACCCTCCCAGGCATATACACATCAGGGGTAGAGGTACAGGCAAGCACAGGACTATGGCTGCTGACCAAGTTCAACTGCAAACTAGCAGGGGCATACTTGATTCTCTCTGGCACCCAACACAAACATCCTCCAAAAGGGTCTCACTGAGACAGATGCCTGTCAAAAAAACCATGGCCTCGCTAAATGCCAAAAAGTGCATAGTCATTCCCAAAAAACAAAAAACCTGATAGTAACCTCTCCTTTGATAATCACATTGCCAAAGTGGTTAGAAAATCCTTCTTTGTGGCCCACCTAATCACAAAAGGGTTTGCATCCAGATCGAAAGAGGTCATTGGGCCCCTCTATGCATCACTCATCAGACCCATCATAGAGTACAATGCCCCATTTGGGATGTACCTTACAAGACACCTGCAACAACTGGAAAGACCACAGAAGTACCTCACCAAGAAGATCACTGGCGTCAAGCAGATGCCCTATGCAGCTCGACTGAAGAAACTCCAGCTGTACTTGGTTGCATACTGCCTACTCAGAGGTGATCTCTGTCTGACATACAAGGCCATGTCCAACCCAGAATTGATGGACATGCTCCACCTAAAAAAAAACATATCCCCTCGAGCCACATGCTCCAGGGATCTAAACCTCACCACAACAATAAACAGGACATGCTGGAGGGATAGATTCCTGTCCCAGAGACTTCCCATGCTGTGGAACAAAATTCCAATCTACATTAGGCAGAGCTCCTCGCTAACCCTCTTCAAGAGAAACCTTGACGAGTGGATGGGAAACAGAAAGTTTACCCCAGGGATCACTTCAATGGCTCTGCTGGACAGAGGCACAGGGAACTAATCTAAGGGGGTGGCGAAAGTCAACACATTCCGGCTAGGTTTATAAATGCCTTCGGGCAAATAGCCTAGTACCTACCTATGAACCTATGAACCTATGATGATACAGATCAGGCTGGTCAGACTTATCAGTCTATAATTCCCTGGGTCTGTTACTAAGCCACCTTTTGTGGAGGGAAATAGCTGTTGCTGTTCCCCATTCCACAGGAACAAAGCCTGTGGTTAGGCTATGATTGAATAGGGCACTTAATGGTGATGCTAGTTCATGTTTTAGTTTGTTTAGAAGACAGCCTGGGATGCCATCTGATCCCATACAAGCTGTGTTTTTTGCCTTAGACAAGGCCTTAATGACCTACGTTTTGGATATATAGGGTGGGGGGGAGTTGGGACAGGGTTTGCAATAAGTTTGGAGGGGATAAGGGAGTAAAGTTTTCACTATATCTGTCCGCTAGCAGGTTTGCTATCACTGCGAGGTCAGTGTGTGTGATACCGTTAGTCACTAGTTCGGCACATGATAAGGTACTACATTTTAGCCTATGTATGTAGCTCTAAAAGGCCTTATGGTTATCCTTGGCTGTGATTGCTAATTTTTTCTCAAAGTTATCCTTAAAAGACTTGACATATTGTCTTATTTGTCTGTTGATGCTGAGGAGGGTGCTTTTCCATTGTTCGGGTCTCACCTTAGTTTTCTTAGACAGCAATTTTTTGCATTTGTTGTAAAGTTTGTTGATACTGGATGTCCACTAGGGTGGCTTCCTTTTACTTAGAGCTGATTCTCTCTGGAACAACTACATCTAAACACACAAAAGTGATTGTATAGGGTTTTAGTGTAAGCTTTGGTGTAGTTAACACTTCCAGCTGGAGTGGGGCTTGGAAGGCATTTATACCTTCCCCTAGGAGTTTATAGTTTACTTCGGTGAAGTCTTTTAGTTTACTTTGCCCTTTATGAGTTCTAGTGTCAGTGCCAGCTTGAAGGCAAATGATTTGTGGTCAGATATGACTAATGATAGTCAGATTTGACTAATGATGGTCCGACAGTTGCAGTGGTGCATCTGTTTGTCATGTTAGTGAAGACCAGAGCTAGTATGTTTGTTCCTCTTGTTGGGGTTTGAACAATTTGCTCCAGGGCATTTGAGTTAACAAAGTCAATAAACTTTTTGCACTAGTGAGTCAGGGCTGGAGTAGGTTTCCCACTTGATGGCAGAATAATTGAAATCCCCATGACCAGAGTGTTTTTCAATATTTGAATTGACTCCAGTTTGTCAAGTAGGCCTCATGCACATCATGATCCATGGAGGGGTAACTATAAATAACTTTGACTTGAATGCGGTCTTACCTACAGTAATCTGGACTTGGACTAACTCCATGGAGTTGTCCAATCTAACTAGTCGTGAGGTGAATTTATCCCTAATACAGATAGAAACACTGACTCCTTTGGTTCTCACTGCAGTCTAAAGGTGTGGAAGGCATTGTATACTTGCACAGCCAAGGTACTCTCTGAGGACTTAAACCAGGTTTCTCTGACTGCACAGACATTTACATCTTCCAGTGATAGAAGTACTTACAGGCTGTGCAGTTTTTAGTTTAAGCTCCAAGCGTTTAGCAGCACAGCCCTTATTTTTTTTTATGGTTGATAATTTTCACATCAGCGATTTTGTTTTTGAGACCCTGCCTAAAAAGGCACTATGTGGGAGGCAAGAGGCTTTGCCAGCAGTCAAAACCCAAGTGGTGCCAGGTGCAAACCATATCTAGCAAAGCAGCAAGATTTGTCAACCATATCATCCCAGGCTGACAGAAACTGGATCCCCTTTGAATGACACCAAAAACTAAGCCAATTATTTAAATTGATATTTTTTTCTTTATACTGTGGCATTATTCTAGGTGAGGGTAATATGCTAATCAATAGGGACATACCTGCCTGGGACACATACTCTTCATATATTCCTGTGAGGTACATCTCAGATCATTTACTCCAACATGAGTTATGACATAGTCATAATGGTACTTGTTGCTGAGAGACCTGAGTGCATGTGTGTTCTGATGAATCCTGGCAGTGGACAGGCAGCTGACCGTGACTTTCTCCTTATCTAACCTGGTGAGTGGGACATCCGTGTGTTTCACTATGGAGTCTCCAATGACAAGAAAATTTGTTTTTTGAGTGTTACACCTTAAGGGCTTGGTAGGTGAGACACTGGTATTGCTATGTATCTTGGGTGCTGTGGGAACTGTGTTAGTTTCAGCAGTCTTTTATTTTGGAGGTCTCTGGTGTTTTGTTAAGGCTTTTGAGAGAACCTCCATGTATGTTGATTTATGTGTTGGGTGTGTACTATATGTATGAGTAATGGTACTATGTGCATGAGTAGTGATGGGTGAGTTGACAACCTCTTCAGTGTTACTGTTTTGAGTGTGAGAGAGCAGGGATTCAAGAATCTTGGTGTAGATACATCTCTCATACTCTGTAGTAGAGTGAGTTATTAGTAGAGGGCATATGAGGCAATTGCTACACTAGCTCAGGAGACCCAAATCAACAAGGCTGACAGGAGAAACAAGGGTAGTCTAACTGCATAATGCTAGCTTTGAAGAACTGTTATCACAAAGGGGATGCTTACAGGACTGATCTAGGAGGTGCACTGTAGATGTTTATTTCTGACAGGTTTTTTAGCTGGTGGTTTAATAGGTCACTGCTCACTAGCAATACTTCTTAGACCAGAGATGTACTAAAGATGAGGACTACACTAATGTACTACAGCTGTGTCTAAGGGAAAAATTGTCAGAATTATCTATCCGGCTATGGATTACAATTGTGCGGCAGTGCATGGTACTGCACGAAGCACAAACAAGCAGAAACCTGCTCAAATGTGGAGCTTAAATACCAGAAGCTAAAAACTTAAAAAAACTGAGAAGAACCAATGAGACTGCTTACTCCAAGCCCCAGGAAGTCCTTGCATTACTTCCAGGTGAAACAAGATGGCAGCCATTTTTGCAGCAAGAGATTTGGCTCCTGCTGCTTGTACTATTATTGTTTCTAATTTGTCTTCCGATAATGTTTCAGTGTCTTTTTTCATCTGTATCTTCTTTGCCTGGTTCTCAGACTTCTTTTGAAGGTTGTACTGTACTGATGCTGATAATTTGACTTTACTTGACTGGGGTGATTCTGTGAAACTACAGAATTCTGCTCAGACGTCTACTGCTTCAGTGTCTGCTGTTTTAGCTACCCTAGTGGAGAAGCTGGCTTCTTCAAATAGTGCTGTAGCTTTTGTTGCCTCTACTGTTGTTTCTAAAGCTAAATCCTATGCTGCAGTGGTAAAAACAGCAGTTTTTGCTTCTGGCAGACAACTTCAGTCTAATGGAAAGGAAAGGATTGTTTCTAAATCTTTGGTGCATTTGAAATCTGCTTCATGTCAGCCTTTATCAAGTAAGTTTATTCGGCATTCTTTGTTAAAGCCTTTGCCTGTTTTAGTTCAATCTTTTAGTGCTATTATTCACTGGGGCAGTGATGCTTTTGTTGATGTTGATTTTGAAATTCAGGAGGCTGCTTCTACTTTTGTTTCCAGTTTTTCTAAACATAATTCTCAGAAGCCTTGGTCTGACGTGTTGTCTGACGTAGATATTCATTATAAGCGTAAAATTATTTTGTATTTTCATTCTATTTATGTTACTGGGTCTCATGTTAGAGAGTTTTTGCTCTCACATTGTGCAATGTTTTTTCTGTGAAAAAGTCTTTTGATACCGATGCTGGCGGCTTTTGGAATGGGGCCTGGGAGGCCTTACATATGCTAGATACTGGAGTTTCCCATTTGCCTGGTGTTTGTTTATTGGCTGGTCAGAGGTTTATTTTGAGATATGCAGGGCAGCTTAAATCATGCTTCTTTTGCAGTGACTTCTAACATTTTGTGTTTGCATGTCCTAGCAGATGTACTCATTATGGGTCATCTAAGGATTTTGCTAGGGCTTGTCCTCAGTGGTGTCATTTGTTTTTATATTCACATGGGGAATCTGGTTATCCTGCTGTGCCCCCTGCAGCCTCTACTGTTTTACCTGCTACTGTCTCTGAGCCAGCTTTTAGCCATGTGCCTACTGAGGTTTCCTTGCAGCAGACTGTGGATCCCATTCCTGACTCACTGCCTCCTTCTTTACCAGTTTCTGTTCTGTAACTCCTTCTAGGGATTCTGAAGTGGGTTCTTTGCCTCTTAGCTCACCAGCCCCCATAGTTACTGGCCTTTCTACTGGGATTCCCCTTTCACCTATTATTTATATTGTTCCTATGTGGACTGAAATGTTAGACTCCAGTAGGTGGTTGCATGGGGTATCTGCTACTGATTCTACTGATGCCAGTTCTGGGGAGTTGGTTGTGTGGCAGATGTTAGTTCTGATCTGCCTAAGTCCCAATCAGAGATTTCAGGTTCCAAATGGAGGTCTTTAAAGCTTAAACACACTAAAAGGGGTTTGTATGATGTTTCTAGTTTGGCTGCTGATGGCTGGCCTATCTTGGGTTTTTTTTGTGTGTAATATAAATGGTATGGTATTTTTACATAGGAAATTGACTGTGTATTCTTGGGTTTCTTCCCTTTCTTCTGATATTACATGTTCATTAAATGTGGGCAAAATGTCTTCTGCTTCTTGTTTGTAATGAGACGTTTTGTTGGGGGCGGTGGTTTGGTCTTTGGGGCCTTTTCACTGGTCTGGCATTGTGGTTCTGTATCATAACTCTGAGGTGGTGGTGGTTAGGAATGTTGTTCATGTTTTGCCTGGTAGGGTATTGGTGGTGGACATATTGTGTAGGCATTGTGTTATACGTTTTGTTATTGTCTGATCTCTTATTTCTGTAGTTGAACATCATTTATTGTTTCAGCTCTTATGGCCTTATTTTCTTATTGACTGTCCCTCTCTTTCTGGGGGACTTTAACTGTGGTGCTATACCATGGGATTCTAGATCTAGGCAAGAGTCTAATGTTCGTTGTTGCAAGGACATTTTATGTCTGGCCTCCCTTACTGTGTGTAGCCTTGATGGCTTTATTTATTTTCATGGCACTCCATGCACCTGTATTGATTATTGTTTTTATTCTCCTACTTTTGTTGTAGTTTCTTCTTCTTTGTCTTTTGTACCCTTTACTGACCACCATGCTTTGTTATTTTCATTTGGCGTTTCCTCTGTTTTATCTAAGAGTAAGAGTTTGCCTAGATATACTGCTCCCTGGACCTTTACTCCTGCTTGGCAGGAGGTTGTTTCTGAATTATGGGATGATCATTTCACTCTGCCTTTCTTTCCTTCTCTGTCCCCATAGTGGTTGGCCTTTATGGGGAAGTTTGTTGCTTGTTATAACTGATTTTCCCAGTCTTATTATTTTCAGTTTAAGCAGTCTTTTGATGCCTTGTATGTTGATTTTCAATCATTGTGCATCAGGACCCTGCTAGTGCTGTTCAGCATCTCATGAGCTACATGTGGACAATATTGCTTGTATCAAGGTAGTTCTTTGGAACTTGGCTCACTCCTTTAAGGGTAGGGGTGAGGAATGTTTTTCCTTGTGTGCAAGTGTATGCTTAGGACAGAGACCTTTACTGATAGTTCTTCTGGTGATGTTGTTACTACTTAGGAAGGTATTTTGCATGAAGTTAATTCTTATTTGTGTTCATTATATGCTGGTAAAGTTTCTCCTGCTGAATCTTGGGCCTCCTGGCAATGCCAGCTGCTTTTAGGGCTGCTCTTGATGTACCTATTACCTTGTTTGAGGTTCATCAGAGCATTTCTTCTTTTAAGGTTGATTCTGCCCCAGGGTGGGATGGGCTTTCATGTCATTTTTACTGCTCTCATTCTGATGTTCAGTTGTCAGTACTTGTTCAGTTGTTTAAAGACTGGTTTTCTAATAGTTTTTCCCATCCTGATTTTTTGTGCAATGACCTTAAGTTTCTCTGGAAGAAGGGGGACCACAGGGTCTTATGTAATAGGTGCCATATGTCATTGTATAACACTGATTACATGTTGTTTTGTAAAGTTTTACAGGTGTACCTTCATTCTAAGATGGATTTTCTTTTGGATCCTGGGGTCTATGGTATTTCAGTCAGGTCTATGTAGGATTTGTTGCTTTTGCTGAAATCTGTTACTTCTTATGTTCGCTCTTCTCCTTCTTTGTTGCTTTCTTGTGACCTTACTAAGGTATTTGATATAGTAAGCCATGGGGCCTTGTTAGGCATTCAGAAAGCCTTTGGGTTTGGCCCTCTTTTTCTTAAGTGCATTTCCTCTATGTATTCTTCGTCAGTTATTGTTCCTGTGGTGCATGGATGGTTGGGTGCAGAAGTTGGTATGAAGAATGGTGTGCATCAGGGCTGCCTTTTAAACAGCTACCTCTTCACCTCGGTGGTGGGTTCAGTGTTTTTTAAGGTGTTGGCCTATTTTTCTTTATCTCCTTTTTCTTTTTCCTGTCCTGGTGTTTTGGTGCCTTGCATTTTGTCCGATGCACATGATGTGATGGTGCTTGCTGAGTCTTCTGCTGTTTTGATGACTTATATGCAGTGTATTTCTTTTGTTTTTTCCTTGTTTGTTCTCTCCTTTAACATTGCTAAATCAGGTGGTTTTGGTGTAGTAATGTTGGGGAAGTTTCCTTTTCTTCTGCAGGTCTCTCCATTTTTGGTGTGCCATTTGCTACTCCTCCTTACGTGCTGGAGTTTTGTGAGCATCTTCTTGATAAGACTTTCCAGCGATTCATTTTTTGGCACTTCTTTCCATGTCTTTTTGCAAGAAAATTTATTTGTTGAATGTTTTTTGTTGGGCACTTCAGGATATGTTTTTCTGTTTATTTGTTTCCCTGCTCTTGGTATAACCATCTTTTGTCTGAAGTTTTTCATTTCTTTTAGTTTAGTTTACAGTATTAAAATACAGTATCAAATAAGCAGAACACAATAAAAAGTGCAGTAAATAGTATAATCAAGCAAAAAAAAACAAGGAAAAAAACAGGCAACTTATAGTTTTGGTGAAGCTCAGAAGCCTCTAGTTCATAGATTAGTACTAGGCTAACTGCCCTTGTGAGCCATTTTAAGCCTAGCCATTTATCCCCTGTGAGATTCAAACCCTGTACCTTGTGTTTGTAAGGCAAATACCTTAACCATTAGGCCACCCTCCCAACCCAATTAAACAGCCCCTGCAAGGCTCGAACCCAAGAGCCTGCTCACCATAGCCAATGTGATTTACCACTAAGCCACTGCAGATATGTCATATGGTATCTCAGCTCAGAGCTGTGGCTGGTAGCCCACCTCAGTTCAACTCGGTTCAAACAAGCATAAACCTTAGTTGTGAAACAAAATATTACAGAATTTAATGTTGTAAACTAACTGTATACTTTATTACTTTTTTACACTAGAAAGAAATGATAAACATATATTTCTTAACCAGATATATTGCTTATACATGCTGTGTGCCATATGAATTCTTTACTAATCAAACTAAGAAGATGTCATTCCTTTTATTTTTGCAATGTTTATGCTTAAACAACAGTTTTCAAGCTATGGGTATAACTTTTTAGCTCTCCCTGCAATATTTAATTAAACCAACACATGTGCATATGATTATATTAAAAGTTATAGCAATATTACTCATTACATTCATTGCAAAATATAAAAAGGGCCTAATGTTGAACCTTGTGGTGCCCAAGCTTTGCTTAAAAAATGAACTTATTCCTGTAATGCAGGATCTTCCTGTAAGATGAAAACATACACATTTTCAGTACATTCAAGCTTATCTTCCTTTACTTTAAACTTTCTACAGTCTCTTAAGTACTGTGTCAAAAACTTTAGCCATTTTAATAAATACTATCATTCCCAATTCCAGCTTATCATATCTTTGATAAACTGTCTAAAATGTTATTAAATCAATTATATTGCTTTTGCCCTTATTAAATCAGTATTGAAAATAATTTTCACAAAGAATATAATTTTCAGACTGTTCTAAACTGCATAGTTAATAAGTCTTCACAGTCTCTTAAGTACTGTGTCAAAAACTTTAGCCATTTTAATAAATACTATCATTCCCAATTCCAGCTTATCATATCTTTGATAAACTGTCTAAAATGTTATTAAATCAATTATATTGCTTTTGCCCTTATTAAATCAGTATTGAAAATAATTTTCACAAAGAATATAATTTTCAGACTGTTCTAAACTGCATAGTTAATAAGTCTTCCAGTACTTTTGACAGTGGATTAAGCAGCAGAATGTATGGAGAATTATTTAAATTTAACTAATCACTTATTTAAATATAGGGAATGGCAGAACTGAGTTGTATTCATATTATGTTTTTTTTTTCACTATTATTGCTGTATTAAATAAATTAGTCATGGACCAAACAACATAATTAAGGCTAAGCTTTATCAAACAAATATCTCATCAATCCTATAAAACAAGTTGTCTGGTTCTATTTCCCCTGATAGCAGTATAGACATCTATTACAGTAAGCAATGAGAATATACATCTTTGGGGGTTTTCTTTGACCTCAGAGTTGTTGCACTCTGAATCTGAAATGTTATTAAAATATTTCCAAATGGTTCTGCTATATACTGTAACTCACGCACTCACCTTCTTCTAATGTAATATTCAAATAAACTCTCTTTCATTTTTTCATGTAATACTAGTTCCATATTCTTGTTTTTTTTTTTGCACTTTTCTAAACCAAAAATAACATTTCTTCTTTCTTAGTACAGACTTGCAATAATTTCTAAGATTCTTAAAATATTTAAAGGTCTTCTCAGATCTTCTGTTTCTGAATTTTTATATACATTTTGTTTTAACAGTTTTATTGATTTTAACATTATCTTCATCTCTCAATCTATCAAGAAAACTGTCTTTTGTACACTGAAATAGCTATATTGCATAGGGGCTAATTTGTCTGTGGGGCGGATTCATGAATGTCTACACTAAGTGTACATGATATGTATTCAAGAACATCCGTAAAACATTTTTGTGCTGTCTATTCACTCAGAAAGATTAGACTAAGCATCAATGTAGTCTACACGTTGTGGCAACATCTATAAATCCCCTTTGATATTTAAGGTTGCAGAAAATCAGTAGGAAAACTACAATTAGGAGGAAGAAGGTGGGAGTTATTCTTGTGTTGTCTATGCATTCAGAATGTTGTATACTTAGCGTACACTTAGTGTAGGTGTTAATGAATCCTGCCATGACTAAACTAATACTTTTTTGTAAATAACCATAATGTTTCTTTAATTACTTTTTTGAGATAGAATTTTGACTAGTATAACAGTGCTAATTTAGAAATACTGAGAATTTAACATATTATATTCTCTCAATTTAATATTAATACTCTCTCTCTGCTCTAACTGCTGCCTGCCCTTGGTTGGTGCCTTTAGTGACATGATCACGGGTAAATATTCATGCAGTACCTATAGCAGAATTTTGCATGTCATAATGTCCATCTTGCTATTTATAAGCATCCAGTCTATAAAAGTTGCTGAGCCTGTGGCAGAATGTGTTGTAGGTCATATTAAAAGTTCTCATAGACTTAACTCTGCATTTATATCTAAAATGCAGATATCTGGCTGCAAATAATTACGAAATCTCCAGAAATAGCCCATTTGTCATTGATTGACAAGAGACCTTTATTTGCCACAAATAATTTAAACCTACAGATGATCTTTCGTCAAGTAAATGTAATATGGACAGAACAATAGTTTCATGTCAGCAAAGAATCTTATAGATACTTAAACTGTAAACACCGTACTTAATATATTCTTGTAATGCCCCATGTTCTCTAACTTCCTAGACCTAGTCTCACATTAATTACTCTAAATCTTATCCTAAGCACATTACATATATACCTTTCTGAATGATGTAAGATTTTAAGTCTGGTGACAAAACTATAGTTATTCTTTCTGAATGATGTAAGAATCTAAGTCTGATTGACATAACTATTATTATTCTGTTGTAAATCCTTGTTTTTCATGTGTATGTTTTCTTTGAATATTTTATGTCATGTTGCTGTTGATTGTTTACTTACGTTTGTAAATGATAATCTGTAAATCCTGTGGAGCTTTTCTCCCTGGGCCTCCACTGAAAAGGGGCTACTTAGCTCAGTTGGACAAACCCGGTCAACAAATGTAAAATAAATAAATAAATATTATTCTATTTTGCTTTTCATTATTAATATTCATAGGGTAGTAGGTTAATACTAAGCTTATGACTAGAATCACTTACCATTCAGCCCAGCACACTACTCATGGGCAATTTAAACTACCCTTCCAGAAACTGGGAAACATACACGGCCACTAATATGCAGGCTCAGAGGATCCTGGACTTTGTCCATGTAAATGCTCTGGAACAGCTGGTCTGTACTCCCAATAGGGGCTCAAATATCATTGACATAGTACTCACAAACTTGCAACAGCATTGCACCCCCATTGGTAAGATTGGATCATAATTTGGTCTCCTTTGAAATAAATGTAATGGTAGAACTCCCTCCCCCAATCAAACCCACTCAGATCTCTATTTAACCACAGTCTCCAGACAAACTTTGACCCAATAGAGTGGAGACAGTAACAGTAATTCCTCTGCACAGTGGAGTACCATCAACTGACCCAAGATACTTCTAACCCATATGCAAGGTTATGGAAAGGATAATCATGGATCTGATTAACAATGATACAGGAAACCTCCAGACTCTAGACCCAAACCAGTTTGGCTTCATCAAGTGGAAAAAAGACATGGAAAAATAATGACCAAGGTTGAAGGCATAGTTTAAAATCAAAGAAAAATCCTTTATTAACAAAAGTAAGCGCTTTCATGCTACATGCATTTCTTCACACCACACAAAAAAACGAAGTAAGAACAGTAGATCTATCTATCTCAAAACTAATTAAATCTCATAATTGATTAATTAAAAACTATGGCAACCATAATTAATAATGCAATTCATGTAATTCCAATATTGGCTTAAGCAGCAGATTATCATTTAAACCAAAAAACGTATATGCTTGCAGAGTTAAAATACATTTTCCATTTGCTGTTTCTGTTTTGTCTCTTAAAGGTCCTCCCCTGATTGTAAAGCCATAAACTCAGAAATATGTCCTGGATTACTTCTAATATGTTTATTCAACACATTAGTGCCTACATCTCTTCTTCTTTCACCTAAGTGTTCCAGAATCATGTCCTTCAAGCTGCAATTATTTTTTTCAACGTATAAACAGGGGCAGATTTTACAGGTCATCTAATACACAAGATTTTGGCTCTTGCAGTCTACATACAATTGCATATTAAATCTTTTCTGAGTAGAAGGGTGTACAAAAAGTTTCTACTAGAGATCGAACTACAAGCTTTGCAGCTACGACAAGGAAAAGTTCCCAGTCTCATTGTGGGTAGAGGTTTCATCAGGCTACTATTGCTAGCATAGCATAGCCTCTGTTTCAGGAAAGGCTTATTTCTAAATGTAAAACAGGGTCTATCCCCAATCAAGTTCTTAACGCCCTCATCTACTAATAATATTGGCCAGTTCCTATGAATGATATCACAGACCATGTTCACATTACTGGAGTATGAGAAATTAACCCTGACATTGGTATTCAACAGCTTATTACAGTTATTTGATCTTACATTTAAAGAAAAACAAGGCTTACCAACTGTATCTCAAACCCTTAACCTGTTGGGCTGCTTCTGTAACTTCTTTATGTCTATACCCCTTATTCTCAAACTCTTTACTAAGATATTGAAAGGCCTCATCTAAATTTTGCACATCTGTATATTGGGGATCTGGAGAAAGAGGCAGAAATCAGCTCCAGACTGACTTTGATCTCTGTGTGCTCTTAAAGGAAATTGCACTTGATGCAGAGAGCTGCATCTGGAAATACTGTGTGTGTATCTGTTATCTTCCCAGTGAACATTCCCCTACAGGTTCCAGTGGTGAGGATTGAGGCTCCTTCATTATTGGTCCAGTGGTGGGTCATCACAGGGTCTTTCAAGCTGTATTCAATTGTGGTAAGCAAGAACAGTAGAGGGACAAGGTAACTATTCTGCACATCTTGACATTTATGATGAGTTCATAAAAATGCGCCAGATTTTGGTCGGATCCTGGCACTCCTGGAAAATATGGATATCATGGGGAGGAGCTGACAACTGCAGGTAATTTGCAGTTATGCACAAATTTAGTTAATTAGAAACCTTGAATGCTTGATTTTACTTGTAAGAAGTAACGTAAGAGGGGACCCAACACTGAGCCCTGTGGAATACCGCTAAAGGCATCTCTCTGGCTAGTAAGCTAATTTGATGTCCATCAGATAAAGTTGATACTGAGACCAATAAATCTAACTTGTATTTATAGACAGTCCGATTTTACTGAACACCATGTCTCAAAATATAAAAGACATGTTTTCTTAAGTTAACTCAGTCAGAAAATGTTTTAGCTTCAGGGCTATGAACATTTCACAAAAATGCATATAAAACTTAATATTATACTAAATATAATCTTTCACATTTAGAGTTTTTTTATCTTCTTATTTCAAGCAGAACTTCTTTCAAATGGCACTACTTACATGTGCACCATAAGTTTAATCATTCTGATGAGCATATTGTTTCATTCAAACTCTCTTCTCATTAGCCAGCGGATGAAAATCAGGTTACTTCAGCTCACCTTATTTACAATAACATAGAGTCTTACAGCATGTAGGTCAAGAGCTCAACTATGCTGAAAAATACAGCTATTGAAGCATTGCAAAATATAATTAGTATTGACAACTACAACCAATATCTATATCTATATCTATCTATATATCTGTCTATCTATATATGTATGGGTCCACCATGTAATCCTGAAATAGTGAAATCCCGAATTTCAGTATTTCAAAATTACATAGCCGAAAACACAAAATTCTGAAACTCGCAGAAGCGTGAAATTCAAAATCCCGAAGCAAGGAGATGTTGAATTAATGCTTCTGATGGTGCGGTGTATGAATAGATGGGTGGAAATTTAGGTAGGTATGTATGTGTAAGTGTGTTGGTTAGGGGCTTTTGTGTGTGTAAATGTGTGTTGTGACTGTGATGTGTGTATGTGAGGGACTGTAAAATGTGTGGGTGTGAGTTTCCTTTGTGTGTCTGTGCGATCTCGGAGTTAGAATATTTAAGTAGGGGGGTGTGGGGAGCACAGTATAGCATTATATATTTGATTGTGGGGGGAAGTTGTGTGTATGAGTGTGCTGTATGTGTAGAGTACGTTCGGGATTTTAAATTTTGCGGTTATGGGGTTTCAGGATTTTGTATTGTAGTTGTATTTTCGGTTATGTAATTTCAAAATACTGAAATTTGGGCTTTCAATATTTCTGGATTACATAGTAGACCTATATATATATATTTATATATATTCTCCTCTGCAGGCAGAGATAATATTATTCCTTACTTCCGTCTAGTCAGAAAACAAGTTCTCATCATTTTTCCAAGAAAATAGCTATTTGAGCTCATGCAATATAAAATAGACTAACAGAGTTACAATTTATTATCATGGATTTAAAGAAAGAAGTCTGTTTTCTTTCTGGTATGGGAATGAAGGCTAAGTCCAAGTCTTCTAGTAAAACTTCAAAAATACATATGACAGGTATTTGTATTTTATTTATTTATTTCCACTTGATAAATGGGAAGGGCAACTGGGCAAAAAGCCTTTTTGTCAATGCAGGCCAGTGGATAAAAGCTTCCAGCACTGTAAACATGTATAAAGAGATGATGACATATAAGACAGCAGTTTAGAAATAAATTGCAACGTATATCTGGATATTGACATTAAACTGAATATATTAAAAGTTAAGACAATTGATGAAAATATTACTCTAAACATGTTAACCTACAAGGTTCACACCTTACAATAGCAAGAAAAATAGCTTATCAGGAAGTCATCAGTGAAGAGAAGTAATAACGGAGGCAGACTGATGCTACAGAAGGGAGTGAGAAGAATAAGTAGTGATTACTGTATATAATGTCTGTAGAGCATGAAGGTGTGTAAAGATGTGGGTATTAAAGAAGTATATTGACAGAGAAGATGTGAGGTGTGCAAAGGGTTATAAGACAAACTAGCTTGGAAGTGTAAATGAGTAGTTGATACTGAGTGTTATAAAGTAGCAGGAGATATGGATGTAAATGACAAGGTACGATAGAGAGAAGTAAATGGAGGAATTAGGTGAGGGGGTGTAATTACAGGCAAGGGATATGGGGGAAATATACTAATGGATGGACATAAAATCAACTTATTGATTGCTTGATTGACACCATAGACACAGTAGCCTGTGTGTTCAGGCAACTAGTGGAAGACATTAAGGAAGATCATTGCAGATGCAAATGGAAGACATTAAGGAAGATCATTGCAGATGCAAATTTTATTCTTTGGGTCTGAGTTTGAAAGGATTGGACTGTATTATTTGGTGGATTGAAACTGGTATAGAGATCCATGTTTTAGCTACAAAGCTGACATACATTGAGCTTCAATATGTATTGCAAGAAGAGCTGATTATTGCAAGGTGTTCATCTATGGACCTTAAGCAGCAGATGGGAGGGTACCATTTTCCTAGGGGGAGACGTTAGGGCATCTTGTAGGAAATGTTAGATGTTGTAGCTAGTTTATAGCTGGTTGAGTTGTAAGAGGTAAGAAAACTTCATCCATTTTAATCCTTTAACTGCAATGCAGTAATGGGATCAATAAGGTAGGTTATTGTCAAGTTTTGTGATTTTGTGATGTCTGCTCAAGATTTAAGAGTTTTACTGACTGAACATTAAAATGTATAGGAGGGGTATACATAGGGTAGGAGAGAGGAAAGGAAGGAGCAGTACATATTTGGTTGAATAGATAAGATTTTGCTCCCTAGAGGAGTCCTAGTTTATGATGAAATTTTTAACTATGTTTTGTGTATGTAAGTCACATTTCAATTGGTCAATAGTAACTCCAAGTAGCTTAGTATGTATAACTAGTTCAGTGTTGTTGCCACTCTTGGAGTTAAGATACAACTGAATTTTTAAGGAGTAAGAGGATACAGATAAGAAAAGCATCAGTTTAGACTTGTTAAGTTTGAGGAAAAGATTAGATTTCTACAGTGTATAAAGCCTGCTGAGTATTTATGTGAAATTCATGAATGTCAGGTGCAGAACAGATGATAGTATAGTCATTGTTGTATTGCACAATTGTTGAACACATTAGTGCAAATGGGATGCTGTTAGAAAGGATATTAAAGTGTAAAAATCCAAAGATAGAATCTTGTAGGACTTCTACAGGGATTGGTTAGAATATGGTGAGTAGTTGTACCATTTCACATGTTCTATTACAGAGGTAGGACATGAGCCATCAGATAGTTTTGTGAGAAAGGCCAGGTATGGTGAGTCTGTGAAAACATTTAGAATTGGACACAGTCAAATGCTTTGAATAGATCAATAAGCACAGTATAGACTTGTTACTTATTTCTGAGTTAATAAGCTGTGATAACAAAGAAGAGAAGAGATGTGTCAGTACTATGTGACAGAAGTCATTCTGGCATAGTGAGTGGAGGTTGTGACTTAACAGAAAGGTTAAATGTTGTGTATGAATGCATTTCTCTAATATTTTCAAGAATGAGACAGTATGGCATTTGGTCTGAAGTTTGTGATTTCTCTGGAGGTACCACATTTGTCAAGTGGCAAGATAAATTATCATTTCCATATATTTAAGCAAGATCTTAAGATGGATCTGCTGATTAGAACTGAGATGGAGCAGGCAATAGCTTCTACTTCTAATTTCAGATATTCAGAGGGGAAGGTTATCTGGGGCAGAAGTGGTAGTTGTTGGCTTACTTAGGAGATGTCCAATGATGGATATGGGAACATGCTGAAAATGAAATGTTATATGGTTGTTGGAGAGATTACTGGGTGTGGGGATGGTGATAAGGTCAGTTTTGGAGAGAGATGGCTGTGTTGATAAAGTAGGTATTGAATGCACATGCTATATTGTAGTTTGTTTCAGTGGGATAAGAGCTAGGTTGTCATAGTTTTTCTAGTTTAATAAGTTGAATAATGGGGGACCAAAATTATTTGGAGGATTTGGAAAAGAGATCTTGCATACATACAAATATATCAGGCAATAATACCCCTGTGGTATTATTTTTACTCTTTTTGTTTTGGTGGTATTGGCGAATAATACCCTTCTAGCTTGTTAGTATACCAAAACAGTTATTCCCACAATAAGTGTCCAAGTTGTTCTTAAAATATCTAAACTAGTGCTTGCCTTAATATGCATGGGCTACTCTGTCAGAGAACCAATTACTACATCTCTCATTCCTATATAATTTTCTAAATATATTGTCTGATGATTCTCTACTATTTTTTGATAACCCCAAACATTCCCAGAGGTAGTTGTCTTTAAATGCCCTATATATTTTTATTTATTTATTTATTTTATTTTATTTTAGTTATCCCTTGTTGACTGGGTTAGTCTTGCTTGACTATTAGCCTGTTTTCAGGGAAGACCTGAGGTGATATTTATTCCACTAGGGGAAATTTGGCCAAGGCATCAGGGAACTTCCTCTACTTATGATCAGTACTCGACCTGTTGATTGTACCCAAGTACATACTCACATCCCATTCCTAGCAAGGTAGCAGCTGGAAGGATGGTGCGCAAGATGGGACAGCAACAGAAGGGTACAGAGGTGAATACCAGCTCGTAAGCAATATGTAGCAAAATAGTAGAAGATTCAGAGGAAGCTTTTCAGAGAAAGCTGTTTGACTTGAACCAAGGAGACAGCCAGAGAGAAATGTATAGTTACAAACCTCCAATCAGAAGGGTTGCAGAATGATATATTGCAAGACTAAATTAACCAAAGCAAGCCAGAGGATAAGGTTTTGTGAGGTGATATTATGGAAAAAAATAGATGAAGGAGATGAAGAAGATGTATGAAGAGACAGTAGTAGCCATACAATAAGTAGTGAAAGAAAAGGAAGCATCTTGAAAAGAAAATTCATGGTAAAAATGCAAAGCAAATGGGAGCAGGAACTGTACAGATATGAGGTATGGGACAATGTAATTTTACCCTTTGGATTTAAAGTGCAATAGGTAAGAGCATTTATCTTAATTAACAAAGAGACTTTTTGTGGCATTTTATTTCAGACTATGTAAGGTATGGAGAGATTTTTGTGTGAATATAAAAAAACAGACTCTTAATCCTTGGAATGAATATATAATAAAAGCATCATTTTGAGAGACTAAAAGAAAGTGCATATACAGTTTGAATGGCAGTAGAAAAAGATTTTAAAAGAACATTTAAAAAAATGTAAAGATAATACTCATTTCAGCAGTTATGACAATACAGGTTTATGGACTGGGCATGGATCATGGGATTATAATGTTATTGAGAAAATAGGCAAAAGTGTACATATTCCAACTGTTCTAAATGTTGATGGCAAAAGAGGTGTTGTAAAATAATGGAGGCAACCAAAGGCATGTTGTTTTTGTGGAAAAGGAGATTTAGTTAATAGTTGTGATAAAAAGAAATGTTATATATGTGGTAAAACAGGACATGAAGCAAAAAAATGTGAATGTTATAAAAAGGGACATTTATGGATGGATTATAAAGAAGAAGAAAATTAGCTAAGTATTATAAAATAGAATAAAGATAAAGAATAGGACTGAAGATGAGATAGAAATAGATCAAACTTTAGAAAATGTTGGAGATACTGAAAAAATAAAGAAGCAGATGAATTCAAGATAGAATTAAAAGTTAGTGATGAAGAAGATTTAAGTTAGAAAATAGTAAAAGGGAAAAATAATTCCATTGATAGAAGACTTAAAGGTAGAAAAAGAAAATTGAAAGCCATTAATATAAAGGAAAAGAGGAAAGAGGAAAGAAAATGTATAAAGCTTTTCTTATAAGAAATTAGTTTAGAATGGTATCTCCTAAACTAAGAAAAATGGAAAGGAATAATTTAAGAATTCTTTCAGTAAATGTTAATACTATGAAAAATATTACAAGAAGGATATCAATTTTAGAAGGGTGTAATAAATGTGATGTTGATATAATTATTTTGGAGGATATAAGAATTTTGACACATAAAGAAAGACTACAGTCCCAAAAATATGGGATGTGGAAATAATATGGAACATAGGGATAGAACAGTATTCACGAGTAGCAATTTTATATGGAACAGTAGTGAAAATAACAGTACAATAAATTTAAGTAAATGAAAAAATAATAAAATACAAATGATGCAATTTAAAAGGTAAAATATACAATTGAATCAAACTGCAAAGGACCCGCAGGTATGGCTAGTGCAATGGCCCAAAAACATACTGAAGAAAAGAATAAAGGAGCCAGCACAACTCTGTGTGGAAAATAGTGTATTAAAAAATACACATCAATTCATTTAGTCACATAAGACTCCAGACCGGTTTCGGCTAAACAGCCTTTTTCAGTGAAGAAAAACAAACAACACACCCTACCAGCAGATGGTGTATAAATACATACTTTGATTGGCCAATTCTATTAAACAAACCTCATTTAATTAATTAATTTAAAAATATTCATTAAGGCCAGGTGGAAAACGCCCTTCTAGCTTAGCAATCCACTTCTTTTCTTTCAAATTTAATATTTCGTATAGACCAGCCCTGTCCTGTGTCTTGTTTAAAATACAATCAATGATGGTAAAGCTAAATATACCAGTTTTATGTTTACAAATGTGTTTGTATAAAGCACTTGACTGTTTTATGGTTCTTTATATCACTGATATGTTTACTTATTCTCAATCTTAAAGGCCTGGATGTTTGCCCAACATAAAAGGCCGAGCATGTACAGCTGGCCAGATAAATCACCCAACTTGTGCTACAGTTCCCAAAAAAAGTTAGATCATATACTATAAGTGTATTCTTACTACTAAAGCTTTTCATCTTAAGCACCTGGGACAGTGAGAACAATGGCCACAAGGGTTGCAACTGAACAATTTGTCACCAGTAATAGTTCTTTGACTGATATTTGTATCTTGGACCTGGCATCTTTTGTAGTGGCTATATAGGGACCCTAGAGAGCAACCCTTCCAAAAGGAGTATGAACATTTCTCTCTCAAAAATTCACCAAGTGACCCCTCACCCTGAAGGATATTCCAATGTCTTGAGATTATATTCATGAATGAATATGTGTTCTTACCATAGATAATTACTAATCTGACCTGATTTTTATTATCAGGAGGATTTCCTCTATACTCAAGTAATCCGGATCTCTCCTGCTGGGTGGAAAACCAGCTAGCCCTACAAATGTCACCAACCCTGTACCCACGGTCTTTAAACCTGGTCACAAGATCCTGTTCATAATGACTATATTTGGAAGGACTAGAATGGATTATCTTGACCCAGAGAAATTGAGACTTGAGGATGTTTCTGATGACATGTTGGGGGTGGAAGCTAGTAGCATGTAACAGAGTGGTATATTGGGAGAATTTGTGAAAAATATCAGTCTCCAAAGTATCCAAATAGGTACACTTCACCAGAACATCCAGAAAAGTGATCTCATATTTATGCCAAGTAATTTTAAACTCAATACCCCATTTGTTCTGATTTAGATATTCAGCAAATTTCTGTAAATAAACTTCATCGGCTCTCCACACCATCCAACAGTCATCAAGATATCGCCTCCAAATGTCAATTTCATCCGGGTATAGGTTATGACAATTATCATAAATTAATTGCTCCTCCAAATATGCCATAAACAGATCAGCATATATGGGGGCAAAAGATGCCCCCCATAGCCGTGCCTTGAAACTGCCATACACATTGCTTTTGAAAGTAAAAATAATTCTTGGTTAAGGCATGTTCTGCCAGGCAGACCAAAAAAGAGTTAAAACCCAAGCTGTAAAGTTCAACTCTATCTAACAATAATGAAGAGCAGCTAAACCTGCCCAGTGGGGGATATTGGTATACAGGGAGGTGACATTGAGGGTGCGTAATAGCCAGTGAGGTTTAAGTTGTGAATCTGATACAATACCCAAAAGCTGAGTGGTATCTTGGATCCGAGCCTGTATGTGTGACAACAAATGTTTCAAATTAGTGGTAAGGAATTCAGAAAGGGGTTCAGTAAGTGAACCCTGCACTGACACTATGGACCTCCCTGGAGGATTATTAGGATCTTTATGGATTTTGGACAAGAGGTATAAATATTGTTGTTCTGGGTGGTCAACCTTAAGTTGATAACCAGTGTCTTGCAAAATAATACCCTCATCAACTGCCATGTCCAAAAATGCATCAGTCTCCACTTTAAATGTGGCTGTAGGGTCTAAGGGCATGATCCTATAATATCGATTGTCTGACAGCTGTTTTTTTTACTTCTTCATAATATTGGATTCAATCTTGGACCACCACTGCCCCTCCCTTATCTGCCAGTAAAATTACAATATCCCTGTTAGATTTGAGATCATTAATACATTGCCTCTCTGCTCTAGTAATGTTGTCTCTAATCAAATAATCTTTGCCAAGATGCAAATGTAAATCTTTCAACACATTATTCGGAAAAATTGAAATAACTGGAGACATAGGTGGTTTAAAAGTGGAATCCCAAAACCTGAAAGGTCTGGATTCCACATTATTATGACCATCCTGAAAAAACAAATGTAAATTCAATAAACGGCAGAAATCTATTATATCTTGTGCAAAGTTGTGTTCAGGCACAAAAAAACTGGACACAAAGCTCAAACCTTTATTGAGAGTTTTTATTTGTATATCCGACAGAACCAATGAGGAAATGTTATGTACATTACATGTTGTTATTGTTGAACCATCACTTTCAGCATACTCTCTAAATCTGGAGGGACCCTTATGTTTCCTCCCCCCTCTTCTAGACCTAGGTCTAAAGAGTGACCCATATTGTCACCTATATTATGCCTCTTGGAAACGGGTGACCTATCCATATGGCCATCTTCCCCTTCAGTGTTTGATGAAGTATCCTCACCTGAGGTAGCTGAGTCTCTATTTCTCTTTTCCAAGATAGATTTTTGTCTTTTGGGTCTAGAATTGCCGAATTTTTGGTTGTGTCACCAATTTCAAATTTTTGTGACTATCATATGGTCTACCCTTATCAAAATCATCCACATGCCTGTTAAATTGTTTTAATTTTTTTGTCTTTAAGAGTATTTTCCAACTCCAAAAGATCCTTACTAAGTTGGTTAAGACAGGGAGTATAACAGGGAAGAGATTGGTATTTCTGCACCCCTTTACTCAAATTCTCCATTTCGAGAGTCTGTTGTTGTATTATTCTCTCATAGTATGCAGCTAGTGCATTAACAAAGGCCATCGAAGCTTGTTGTTGTACCAAAAGCCATCAGGCTAATAATATCTGATCAGCCTGAGATACTAATGGCTGTACCTTAACCCTGAGTCCTCTGGGTGACATTTGTTTTTGTTGATATGCCTTAAAAAGGTGTAGATGCCATACATTTCTTCTCAGATACTTCATCTCTTTGGTTAATTTAAGAAAAGCCAGCTTATACTCATGAACTGGGTCATCCAATTCAGCCGCTAAGCTGTTGCTCAGTGTATGTGTACCCAAACCAAAAATACCCAAATCATCAGTGTCAGAAGACAAACCTCTAATAATAGATGCCAGATCCATGATCAAATGGTGGGACTGAGAAAACAAATAGTGAACCCCCTCTCTTTCCAAAAATTAGGAAATACCCAAACAAACTAGTTCCAAAATTCTTACTACCAAAACACAAAAAGACACATGATATATTAGAAAAAATTAAATACACAAGAATAGCCCATCGAGGACAAATAGAGCAGGAAAAACTCTGCAGCTCAGATGGTGGTGCTATAAATAGCCTCAAAAAGCACTCAATATTAGATATTTATCAAAGGTGCAAGTTGCTACGCACCAACCAAAAATAACCTTTAAGTGGTATAAGAACACAGTGGTCCTAGATATACAATTACTATAAATAGCCTATAGCCTGTGGGTTAAGCCAAAAATATATCCAGATCCATATTCTGTGTCTCACCACATATAGCTGAAGTCTCCTCAGCTAAAAAAAGGTGGTGCTATAAATAACGTACCACCACACTCAACTTGTTCATCATATGTATACACAATAATAATAAAGGTTATTTTGTTGTAGACTATGGGTCCTAAGGATTGTGTTCAGGTGTAATAATATAGTAATGCCAAAAATATAGAGAGGGAGACCCCACCCAAGTTACCAAACCGACCACAAGCCACACTCTGGCATAAACTATGACACCAAACTTAGTATAATGCTTATCCTAAAGCATAGATATCAAAAACAAATAATTCAAAAACACAGGTCCCAGATACAACCCAATGTTCATTGGACAGATATAGGCCTCAACCATAGATATCAATAATAATTTAGTGACCCAACAAGTGTGATATCAAACTACAGAATGTTCAGCTGAACCTATCTGTTGTTATTATAAGTTCAGAAACCTAAATATAGTGGTACATGTTTCCTCATTTCTAATACATACTCTTCAAATTGGCATGTATTAATAGTACCATAAATATACATTATGAAAAACACCAAAAAGAAAAATCAATAAATCAGAAATCTAAACGAACATAGGTATCATATTCCCTAACATGGTAAACATAAGCCCATCATAGGTCCCTGATATTCACATAAATGTGAAATTTGTGACACATAACCAAAAATTTGGCAATTCTAGACCCAAAAGACAAAAATCTAACTTGAAAAAGAGAAATAAGGCCTCAGCTATCTTAGGTGAGGATACTTCATCAAACACTGAAGGGGAAGATGGCCATATGGATAGGTTACCCGTTTCCAAGAGGCATAATTTAGGTGACAATATGGGTTACCCTTTAGACCTAGGTCTAGAAGAGGGGGAGGAAACATAAGGGTCCCTCCAAATTTAGAGAGTATGCTGAAAGTGATGATTCAACAATAACAACATGTAATCTACGTAACATCTCCTCATTGGTTCTGTCGGCTATACAAATAAAAACTTTCAATAATGGTTTGAGCTTTATGCCCAGTTTTTTTGTGCCTGAACATAACTTTGCACAAGATGTAATAGATTTCTGCCATTTATTGAATTTACGTTTGTTTTTTCAGGACGGTCATAATAATGTGGAATCCAGACCTTTCAGGTTTCGGGATTCCACTTTTAAACCACCTATGTCTCCAGTTGTTTCAATTTTTCAGAATAATGTGTTGAAAGATTTACATTTGCATCTTGGCAAAGATTATTTGATTAGAGACAACATTACTAGAGCAGAGAGGCAATGGATTAATGATTTCAAATCTAACAGGGATATTGTAATTTTACCGGCAGATAAGGGAGGGGCAGTGGTGGTCCAAGATTGAACCCAATATTATGAAGAAGTAAAAAAACAGCTGTCAGACAATCAATATTATAGGATCATGCCCTTAGACCCTACAGCCAGATTTAAAGTGGAGATTGATGCATTTTTGGACATGACAGTTGATGAGGGTATTATTTTGCAAGACATTGGTTATCAACTTAAGGCTGACCACCCAAAACAACAATATTTATACCTCTTGCCCAAAATCCATAAGGATCCTAATAATCCTCCAGGGAGGCCTATAGTGTCAGGATGGGGTTCACTTACTGAACCCGTTTCTGAATTCCTTACTACTAATTTGAAACCTTTGTTGTCACACATACAAGCTCGGATCCAAGATACCACTCAGTTTTTGGGTATTGTATAAGATTTACAACTTGAACCTCACTAGCTATTGTATACCAATATCCCCCACTGGGCAGGTTTAGCTGCATTTCAGTATTGGTTAGATAGAGTTGAACTTTACAGCTCGGGTTTTAACTCTTTTTTGGTCTGCCTGACAGAACATGCCTTAACCAAGAATGTTTTTTACTTTCAAAAGCAATGTGTATAGCAGGTTCAAGGCATGGCTATGGGGGGCATCTTTTGCCCCCATATATGCTGACCTGTTTATGGCATATTTGGAGGAGAAATTAATTTATGATAATTGTCATAACCTACACCTGGATGAAATTGACATTTGGAGGTGATATCTTGATGACTGTTGGATGGTGTGAAGAGCCGGTGAAGTTTATTTACAGGAATTTGTTGAATATCTAAATCAGAACAAATGGGGTATTGAGTTTAAGATTACTTGGCATAAATATGAAATCACTTTTCTGGATGTTCTGGTGAAGCGTACCCCTTTGGATATTTTGGAGACAGAGATATTCCGCAAATTCCCCCAGTATAACACTCTGTTACATGCTACTAGCTTCCACCCCCAACATGTCATCAGAAACATCCCCAAGTTTCAATTTCTCCGGGTCAAGAGAATCTGTTCTAGTCCCTCCAAATATAGTCATTATGAACAGGATCTTGTGACCAGGTTTAAAGATCGTGGATACAGGGTTGGTGACATTTGTAGGGCTAGCCGGTTTGCCACCCAGCAGGAGAGATTCAGATTACTTGAGTATAGAGGAAATCCTCCTGATAATAAAAATCAGGTCAGATTAGTAATTATCTATGGTAAGAACACATATTCATTCATGAATATAATCTCAAGACACTGGAATATCCTTCAAGGTGAGGGGTCACTTGGTGAATTTTTGGGAGAGAAATGTTCATACTCCTTTCAGAAGGGTCGCTCTCTAAGGTCCCTATTTAGCCACTACAAAAGATGCCAGGTCCAGGATACAAATATCAGTCAGAGAATCATTACTGGTGACAAATTGGTCAGTTGCAACCCTTGTGGCCATTGTTCTCACTGTCCCAGGGTGCTTAAGATGAAAAGCTTTAGTAGTAAGAATACACCTATAGTATATGATCTAACTTTTTTTGGGAACTGTAGCACTAGTTGGGTGATTTATCTGGTCAGTTGTACATGCTCGGCTTTTTATGTTGGGCAAATGTCTAGGCCTTTAAGATTGAGAATAAGTGAACATATCAGTGATATAAAGAACCATAAACAGTCAAGCGCTTTATACAAACACATTTGTAAACATAAAACTGGTATATTTAGCTTTACCATCATTGATTGTATTTTGAACAAGACACAGGACAGGACTGGTCTACACGAAATATTAAATTTAAAAGAAAAGAAGTGGATTGCTAAGCTAGGAGGGCTTTTTCCACCTGGCCTTAATGAATATTTTTAAATGAATTAATTAAATGAGGTTTGTTTAATAGAATTGGCCAATCAAAGTATGTATTTATACACCATCTGCTGGTAGGGTGTGTTGTTTGTTTTTGTTCACTGAAGAAGGCTGTTTAGCAGAAACCGGTCTGGAGTCTTATGTGAATAAATGAACTGATGTGTATTTTTTAATACACTATTTTCCACACAGAGTTGTGCTGGCTCCTTTCTCTTTTTTGTTCAAAATATACAATTGGACAAAAAGGATGAACAAGATTTAAGGCAATAGGAAGAACAACACTTACAGATGTAAGATGGCTAGAATAAGTGTAGAGAATTATTATATATATATATATATATATATATATATATATATATATATATATATAAGTGACTAGCAAAGAAAGGGAGAATCTATTTAAAAAATATTGGATTACGGGTTTGTAAACATGGAAATAATAATTACAGGAAAGTTTAAGTGTAACTTAACCGGAAATAAAATGAAAAGAAGAAAATATATTAAGACAATAGAAGTAGTAAAATGTGGAGGGTTAGTTATATGCAGTAAAAATGGACTTACAGGAGAGGTACTTTAAAATCTAAAATAGTTTATTTTTTGGTATCAGAAGGAATATGTATAATGGAAGAAGAAACTATTGCAACAGGTTTCTCAGATTATTTGGCAATATGGTTGGAAATATATCACAATAAAGAGTATATAAAGAAAGCAAAATGTATAAAAAGAATAAATGAAAATGAATGGAATGAAAAAGGAAAGAAAGATATTAAGCAGTTATGGAAAAAACATATTACAGTGAAAGAGTTTTATGTTAATTGGTCAGAATGGTGGCTTGCTCTTAATAGAAAATAAAAAGATGGTTATATATTTTGGAAAAATAAAAAAAAGAAAAACAGGAGTATGTTAAAATATATAAAGATGTGATGAATAAGTTAAAAAATAATAATAGAGACTATCATGTGAAGAAAAAGAAATTTATAAGAAAAATATAAAGAAATAGAGAACTGTTGTATAAACAAAGATATTTTTTACAAGTGAGAAAAGAAGAAGTTTTACTGTCTTTAGGCAAGGTAATGAAAGAGGATAGTAGTATGAGAGAAATGAAAGATGAAGAAGGTAATAAAAAGAAAAGTCAGCAACAAATTATGGAAATCATTTTAAGTTATGTGGAGGAAATGTTTAGTAAAAGAGGCATATTATAAAGAAATGTAAAGTAAAAAAAAATCTAGACAAATAATAAACAAATTGGAAAAGAGATCACATTGTATGAGTTAGGAAAAAGTATTTAAACAGTTCTGTTAAATGTGAAATCAACATCAGGCCCAGGTGGTACTAGATCTGAAATGTATACAAATCTAGAAAAATGGCAAAAAAATATTTAATATGTGATGTGTATTCAATGAAAGGTTAAATGAAGGATTAAAATATAAGAAATTGTGTATTAGAGTATTATAATTTATATGGAAAAGGGAGTAAAAGAAGACATAAAAACATATAAAAATTGTAGATCAATAGTTTTAAATAATACTGATTATAAGATATTTATGAAAATAATACAAAAAGAGATTTGAAAATGAGATGCAATACATAATAGAAAAAAGCATTTAAAATTTAAAAGGAAAATGTTGTAAAAAATTATTAATTACAGTAAGAAATCATAGTTGATATAACCAGACATAAAGAAGATGTAAAACTTATGGTAGGTGACATTAATAAAATATTTAAATCAATACAGCATGACATTTTATGGAAAATTATGTATATGTATAAAATAATAAAATCAAGTAACTATAGTAGAACAGCGTATAAAAATAATAATGTAAGAGTTGTAATGGATGGCTAAGTAAAGAAAAGGATATGAATAATGGTATAAGATAAGGGTGTTCTATGAGTAGTACTTTATTTCTTTTGGTCATGAATACAATATTTAGAGAGGCAAACCAGAACATGAAGATTGCAAATTATAAAATTCAAACTGAAGTTGAAATTCCAGTTATGATGCCACATGCACATATTAATGCAGCAACAAAAATAGAGAATGGATGAGAGAAATTATTATTTATTTAGTTGAATGTTTAAAGGAAAGAGGTATGATGCTTAATAAAAAGAGCAAATGGATAGGTGATACCATAAAGATAGCAGATGTACAATTTACTATGCAGGAAATGTCTATTGTGGGGGATAAAGTTTGATGAAGAAAAAAGAAAGGATGGGAAATAATAGGGTCTATATCAGATGAACAAATTTTTAAAATGACGAACGCTCTTCCGATTGAACATGCCGGACATTGAAACACTATTTCTGGGGTCGCAGTACAGTGATGATAGGAATATTTGCCCTTTCCTCACTGTAGTGCGACCTCGGAGTTGGAATATATATTTAGCGGGGGGCACAGCCCCCCACAATACCAAGTTCGATGTTCGTGTTCTTTCAATGTTTGAGCGCTCATCATTTTAAATGTTCGTTCATCTGATATAGACCCAAAATAATAATATAGGAAATAAACGATATCTGTATATTATGGAAAATGCACAAATTAGGATATTAAAAAAGTGTATGTAATTAATTCAATGTTAATAGGAAAGATAGAATACTTATCCAGTGTTTTCACAATTCCTAGTGGATATGAAAAACGTTCATTAGAAATATTCTTCTCCTTTATATGGGGATTAAGATTAAATGCTGTTAAAAGGAGAGTTTTCCATACTAACAATGAAGAAAGAGGACTAGGTTTGATAAATCCAATAGTTTATGTTGATTCATTAAATTTATGTAAGGTATTCAAATGGTTAAATGAAAAGAATGAAAAATTAGCATATTTTTTTTTAAAGTATAAGTTTAAGGAATTTGAGGAAAATATGAGAAGTAGTAAAATAGCAAAGGAATATTTTAATGAAGAAATAGGTAATCGTCAACAAAAGAAAAGAATGGAAAATAAAAATTTATGAAGAGGAAGAACATAGAAAAACATGGTATAATGATATCATGAGGAAACATTATTGTATTAATACATGGGAGAATGTTCCAGAAGTAAAGATTAAAGCAATTAAAGAAATAAGTAAGTATTGTAGGTATAAAGTTGAATGCCAAGATTTTTGTGGAGATAAGAAATAAAGAAATTACCCATTAAGGCAAATATGCCTTATAAGAAGAAAAGCAAAAACCTGTGGTCGTATAGTAAACAACAGGACACATTTTTTTTAAATATGAGAGAGTTAAAAAGCTGTGGAATAAATTATGTGTAGATCTTTTTTTGAAAATATCAAATATGATAAAGATATAACTATGGACATGTCTGAATATGTATATTATGAAAACATGAAATTTTGAAAACAGATTTAAATCATTTAGTATTTCAGGTAGTTTAGGGAATATGGCATGAAAGAATTAATGAAATCATGTTTAATGGAAAATGGATATTTCACTAATATCAAAGAAAATAAGATTATGGTTATGGAAAAAGGAATGGGGTCAATATACAAACATAGAAATGGCAAGTTTTGTTGTGTAAAATCTGAAACTGAAAATGATTTAAAAATGATTGAATATATTTGTGTGTGTGTGTGTGTGTGTGTGTGTGTGTGTGTGTGTGTGTGTGTGTGTGTGTGTGTGTGTGTGTGTGTGTGTGTACACACACACACACACATATATAGATAACTAGATATGCATACATTAAGTATATATATTTATATATATATATATATATATATATATATATATATATATATATATAAAGGACCCCTACTCTTTTCGATAGGTGCCATGGAATTTTTTATATCCACCTGAGCGACCACCTACTCTAGCAGATGTGGCCTCAGCTTAATGTGTAATCTAAAGGATGGCATATTCAGTTGTACAGAACCCCCTTATGCCTGAATAAATACCTCATACTTCATACTTGAATAAAGTGTTCTGCTAAATATCTATATATGGGACATTGTACAAGTTCAGATATTTTAGTCTTTCATATTAACTTAAATGTTCAAATTCATGAATTCCCTTGGTATATTCCCCTTGTACTATTTCCAATGTATTCAGATTTGTTTTCTTATAAGGTTTCTATATTATTATTCCATACTCTAGTTTGGGTTTAATGTAACTCACAAACAATAATTTCATTATTTCTGATTTCTTTGACTTTATAAATTGTTTTATACAACCGATAGTTCCATAACTATCATTAACCAATTTATTGATATTACTAGAAAAACTCAAAACTAGCTCTACACATATACCCAGGTCTTTAAATGAATCTACAGTTTTAATCATTGTGTGCTGTATTAAATATTCACCTTTCAGTCTATGTCTCCCACATTACACATGCCTAGTTTTTGATGTATTTATTAGCATATTTTTCTCCTGTGCCCAAATGATCATTTTTGTCAAGTTCTTTTGCAGACATGCTCTATCTGTAACACATGTTATCAGTTTACCCATTTTCAGATCATCTGCATATAGGCTGTAGAACCCATCAGATGAAAAAGATAGATCTGATAGATAGAACTTGAACAAGTATGGGCCTAGGACAGAGCTCTGTGGGACACCTGACTTTACCTAGAATTTCACCTAATTGGTCTCATTTCTCCAAGTGTTTTGGGTTTCTAATACCATGACAGGAGTGGACAGTATTCCTAAGTCGGGATATGATTAGAGTTCATGAAATTAGTATTAAGTCTTTGGTGTCATCCAAAAGTGCTCAGGTCAGCACTCGCAATGTGCCCAGACGTGCTTCCTTCTGTAGTTCATAAGGAGTTACATATATTGGTAGCATATCTAAGTATGACTGTTGATCTTTTCATTAGACCTGCTACTCCTACTATTATTACTCCTACTATTATTACTCCTACTATTATTACTCCTACTACTATTACTCCTACTATTATTGGGACTGTCCAGGTATCTTTCCACATTGCTCTCATTCCTGCCTTCAAATCCTAGTAATCTGTAATTTTGTCTCTCTTTATGTAAGACACTGTAATCACTAGGTGTTGCAAATTTAATGATCAATGCTACTTTTGTCTTTTTTTTTCATAGATTACTATATCTGGTGTTCTTGCATCTATATTTTGAAATATTGGTATTTGGTGATCAAGTGATATTAACATCATCATTCTCTATATTGCTTTGTGGCTCATGGTTTGGATAATTTCCAGTCCTTTACTAACTGTGACCCTCTTTTATATAACTAGCTTTAATACAGCTACTTCTTCACAATATCTAACTATCTGACTTGCCCCGCTCCATTAGTATCTCTTTCGCCCTTTTACCTGGACCTCCTCAATACTCCTTCATACTTTGCAACCAACTTCATCCTATAATTACTTCACTATCACCTAATTAGTATCTGTTTATAACTGATTCTATTTGAAAATAACATTTATAAGCTTGATATTAACTAATATTTTACGTTTTAACTGTCATGTTTCCCATTAACTGTCATATCATTATTATTCTAAGTATGTATGTATGCATGTACATTTATTATGTAACTCTAGTATAACTGCCTTCTACTCATTATGTAAAATGGAGCCTTTCTCCCTAGGCCTCTGCTGAAAATGGGATCCATGCCCAGTTGGAATTTCCTGGTAAACAAAAGTAATAAATAAAAATAAATAAATATTTTTTTCCAATGCTTCTCAGCTTCTATATTTCAAATCCTTCTATATTATCATATTTGTACCATCCCCAGGCTTGCAATATTATGCCTTTCAGGAGACAGACCCTTAGCCGTGAGTGTATCATACCTAACAACAAGATGTGCAACAGTTTCCAGTTCTGTTTTATAGAACCTGCATTTGTCTGCTTCTTCCACTTTTTCAATGGACTTTGTAAAACAACATGTACGTAGTCCACTATCCTGGGCCACCATTATTAACCTTTCATCTTTTGGTTTCACTTCACCTCTCCTTAACCAGTTCTGTAGCAGATCCTGGTCAACATTAGCTTGTTCCAGAAGATCTCTATATTTTCCACCATGCTTGTGGACTTTCAGTATTTTTCCTTTTTATATTATCCTTTTTGTTATATTCTTTATTTTGTTTTTGGCACATTCATTTGCAGTCTAATTTTTTCCTACTTCTGCTTTGATTTCTATACCCTTTTAACTCTGAAATACTTCTGCTAAACTATATAAAGATGTCTTCTTAGTATTCATCTCTTCATGTTTTAAAACTTTCACTGTGTTTGGGTCTGATGAGGTCAGCAGATATGTATGCAGTCCCATAAATGTGGGTCTATACATGTTTAGTTAGAGGGGGCCTATACCTGCTTTAGAATGTATAATATATCATCTTGGCATACACTGATTTTATATATCATTTGGTAAGCGTGAATCATTTTTCTCAATTTTATGTCCATCTGATTCAATACATTTTGGGGCCAATCAATTACCCCAAATCTGTAAAAGTTAGAATAGAAGTAACAAATTGATTTATAGCTTTAACTTTATTACTAGATGTCAAGGCAGTTTTCAACATTAGTTTTAATCTTCTGAAGTATTCCATACTAACCTTTATTCTCATTTGTTTGTGTTTTATTGCCAACCCTTCATCTATTCTCAAGTATTTATACACTCTCTACTGATCAAGTTCCTATATACATTCCTGTCCCAAGTTCATATTTTCTCAGTGCTGCCGCTTTCCTTTTTAAAATTGTTGCTTTTCTGCTTTTATCAAGATCAAGTATCACTGCGGTGGTGATGCTGCAGTAGCATTGTTGCCTCACAGTAAGACGTTGTCCTGTTCGATTCACAGCAAAAGCGTCTTCTGTGTGGAGACATGCATGAATGGGCGTACCTTCATTGAAAGTTGTGCATCAGAGCTGGCAACTCGGCACGTAAAAATCTACTGCCAATCATTAGTGGATCAGAGTTCCTCTGTGGCAACCCCTAACTGGGAAAAGCCGAAAGACACAACATCAAGACCAAGTATCATTCCCAGATAATTTGAGAAAATTTTAACCATTTGTAGTTGTGCATTCAGCTCCTAATCAGATGACCTATTCAATTTTAAGTCATCCACAAAAAGTAGATTAGATGTATTTAAACAAGGCTGGATTCTGGTTGTTAAAATGTAATTATGGCCTGATCTGTCAAGTAAACTGCTTAACTGCTTAAGAGCAAGAGAAAGCAGCACTACTGACAAAGAATTACCCCAAAATATCCCTCTTTTAATTTTTATCCCTGGGACAATAATTTGCCCTATGTCATGGTTCAGCTGCAAAGTAGTTTGACACTGTTTCATTTTCACTGTAATATAATTTGATCATTGTATTATGTATTAAATACAGCTGTAAGTATTCCATTATCCATGAATGTAGGATGCTGTCAAATGCTATTTTTTTGTAGTTTATCCATGCCATACTTAGATTTACTTCTCTTTTTACAACTCTCTGTGATGGGTTTGTTTAGCAGCAAATGATGCTTTGCTCCCTATGAATTTCTTTCATTACCATACTATTCTATTTCCATAACTGGATTTTTTCTAAATTATTACAGATTCTGTCTGCACCAGTTGCAGTATATACTTTGCATACTGAGAGAATGCAAGTTATTGGTCTATAGTTCATAGGATAACTTTCAGGTTCACTCTTAAGGAGGAGTATCAGTTTTCTTGTTATTAACCAGCTAGGTGTCTGTTCATGATGTCCATATAAGTCATTTTTGCTTACAGCTAAGTCTGTATGTAAAGAATGTCCATACTTTTAACCAGAAGTTAGGTACTACATCTGAATCAACAAACCAACCAAAATAATCCACAAATGTTCTGGGCTAGCATAAACAGACTACTTAGACCAGGCCAATCCACAACACCACCCCCTATAGGAGCAAATCCCAACAATCCAAAGCAAACTGCTAATGCTTTTAATACCTTCTTCACAGACACCATCCAAACACTTGCTAATCAACTAACAGCCAATAGCTCTGCCCTTCCAACCTTTACTACTAACTCTCTTCCATCACTGAACCTGCTACCTGTCCCAACTTCCCTCATCTGCAACCTTTTATACAAGCTAAAACCTACTACCCCCTCAGCTGACCAGCTACCTGCTGAATATCTGCAAAAGGCAGCCAAAGCCATAGCATATCCTGTATCACTGTTGATAAACAGAACCATACAAGAAAGCACTATTCCCACCATCTGGAAAATCTCCCACATTATCCCCTACACAAGGGTGGAAACTCCACAGAATATTTTATCGTCCTATAGCACTACTCTCCCCCTTAGCTAAAATAATGGAAAAGTGCATCCATAGACAATTACTAGACCATCTACTTCAAAACAATTTACTGATCAAATGTCAACACGGCTATAGGCCTTTCCACAGTACAACAACTGCACTCCTATCCTTCACTGACTGCATCAATAATAACAGTGATAACAATCTTCTCTCTTCAGCACTCTTCATCGACCTTTCAAAATCATTTGACATGGTCAGCTACCATCTACTTATTAATATACTAAAATCCTTTTCTCTGGATACAATGACTGTAAAATGGTTCCAGTCCTACCTGGACAATAGACAACAGGCAGTGCTATGGGACAACAACCTATCATCTCATCTTCCTGTTACCCTAGGTGTTCCTCAGGGCTCCATATTGGGCCCCCTCCTTTTCTCATTATTTATCAATGACCTTAACCTAGCTATTCCTCCAGCTAACTGTGTACAATACGCAGATGATTCGGCAATAATCTGCTCAGTTAAATCTCAATCCCAACTGCAGACTCTAACTCAGACAATGCTTAATACAACAGAAAACTAGTTTCTACAACGCTGCCTGCTCTTGAACCCCAAAAAAACTAAACTCCTCCTCTTCACTCCTACCTGTAAGTCACTCCCAATGAATTTTTCAGCCTTATCCAACAATGGTATACTCATATGTCCTGATCCAACAAGTAAACTTCTAGGAGTAACCATTGATAACAACCTGAACTTTGAAACCCACATCAACAATACCATAAAAACTGTCAACAGGAAACTAGGCTCTGTTTATAGGATTAAACCCTTCCTCTCCCCACTAGCAAGAGCCACTATTGCCCATTCCCACCTTATCTCCACACTTCTCTATGCTTATTCAATATATACTAACTTGTCAAAAAAATAACCATAACAAGCTAGCCAACTCATACAACAGCATTGAAAGATTTGTTACTGCTTCCCCTTTCAGGATCCATCACTGCTATAACCTGAAACAGTTAGGTTGGTTAGAGCTTCAGAATCAAATTCACTTTAACCAACTCACCATTGCCCACAAGACCCTCTTCCAACCTACCAATACCCCAATACTTTCTAACATCATTACCCAATATAAAAACCTTAAGACTTTACGCTCATCTAATAAACTACTTGTATCAACATGTAAATCTAACAACATGGCAGGAGATGCTCTGTTCTCTAATACAGTTGGAAAATATTGGAACCAACTCCCTCATGAACTAATATCACAGTCTTCCTTTATACTTTTTAAGCACAATCACAAACTCTATCTTAAAACACATTGGTTATGTCCCTGTACAAATCCAGACTAATCTCAGCTTGTATCCATGTTACCCTCACTACAGACCTTATGCCTGCTCTGTCTGCACCTTTCTCTATCAATGCCTATCCTTGGCAAAGTTATATCTTAACCTAACAGGTCATTTAACATACCTAGTTCAAGTCTTCTGTATATAAAGTCTAAAATATCTTACCTAAGCTAAGGCTTGCAACAAGATTTGTATAAACTGTTATACTTTTTGAACTGTTGAAATCTGAAGTATGTATTCTGTATAACAACTAGTTACTAGTAAAGTCTATTGTATATAAAGCCTAAAATATCTTATCTAATGCTTGCAACAAGATTTTGTGTGGAAATGTCTGAACTGTTGAAATTTCTAATATTTATCTGTATAACAACTTGTTACCAGAATGTTTGTAGTATGGTAATCTCTTGGAGCTTATCTCCCTGGGACTCTACTGAAAATGGACATATATCCAGTTAGACTATCCCGGTCAACAAAAGTAAAATAAATAAAATAAATAAATTTGGGGTTTTTCATTTAGCAGATTTTCTTAATTTTGTCTCAGTTTCTCTAGCTGTTACTTCATGCCATTTCCGTCTCCTCTACGTTAGAGCTCCTTATTGTTTCTTTTGATTCTTCTGGCCATTCAGTATCTTTGTTATGTCTAACAGGGTTTTCATAAACACTTCTCCAAACTGTATCTGTTTCGTCTTTTTTGGTGAAGTTTCTTCTATCCATTTTGCTTTGTTTTCCAGTTCTTTATAAAACGTTTTGGTGTAATTTACACACTGCTTATTTTGTAATTTTCCTTTATATTTATCTGATTTCTGTGATACTTGACATGTCCTTGTCATAAACTAGGGAACTATCCCTTTGTTAGCAGGAGATGAAATGTGTTTTAATTGTAGGAACACATGCTTTGGTTATATAGTGGAGCTGTCAGTATTTCTGATAGTTTGTTGAATATTTATTTTTATGCCAGTGGAGTCATGCTTTTTCCCTTTGTCTCACTGATCATTTGGCTTCTGTACTGAGACATGAGGCTGGGAATGATTTTCCTCTTTTTCTTCTGCCTTGTACATAATGATTAAGTATATTTCAATAAAGCAGCATGAAAAAGTGAAACTGCCTAATCTAAGGATACATATTTTAGGCTAACCAGTTGTGAACTGTTTTAGATTGCATGAAATTAACTTTGCTGAAGGTAAAACATTTCCTTACAGACTTAAAGATTGTTAGATTAGAAGATTAAAAAGGATATGGATAGCATAAACTAGGTATTGGTTCAGTGTATCAGGTAGTGCTCCTTAGAAAGTATGCAATGGGACTGTGTTTTCCTCTTGGAAAAAAGAGGGAGTTAGAGGCAGTGGTAATTAACTGATTGTGGGTTGTTTGCTACTAAGACACAAGCAGTGTAAAGTCAGATCATAGGATCATAGGAGGTTACTAGGCTAATGGCTCCAGGGCCCTTACAAGCCTAGCCAAGTTCAACCCATGTTCCCAAGGCTGTCTGGTTCAATCAGACATTAAAATCGGCACCTAATTGCCTTTATCCAAGAGGGACACAGGTGGACCCCCGGTGTGAATTTCTGGTTACCTATCCAATTGTCTAAATAGCATTTAAATGGGGCCAACAAGGAGCTTTGTTTAACATGAATAGGAAGCTTGTTCCAAAATGTAGGGCAACCTCTGTGAGACAAATCTGTCTTTCCAGCAAGTTCTGTTGATGTCACATACCAGATTAAGGTCCTTTGAGCAAGTGGCCCGTGTCATTTGACTTACAAATATGCAGCATTTCCGTTAATTCAGGCTTTTTAGGTCAGCACTACTTAGACACAAGATCACAGAACATGGCCTTGGTGAGGAGACTAGCTAGGGAAGTAGACCATCTGATAACGCTAGCTTTATCCACTAGCAGTTACAAACCATACATAGATTGATTTTTTTGAACAAGACACTGTTCTAGCTCATTGAAATACTTCTAGTTCATAAAGGAAGTCTTACATTACTATTTTCTTTAGGGCTGCAGTTATAGGTTCATAGGTTTTATAAGTCTTATAAGACATTAACTACAAGTTTTCAGCTTTTAGACAAGTTTGCTGTCCAGTTTTCAACTTTTGCAGTCAGGTTTGAGTTTTGTGTGGGTAGTCTCAGGGTGGTGATTACATGCTGTGCGACTATGGAAGTAAAAAGTGGAGAATTTGATCATTTTGAAGGATATTACCACACTTTACTAGGTGATGTATTATGAAATGTTTATAATGAACAGGATGGAAAACAGTTGTTTTCATTGCATATTGTAATGCATTCCTAATAAGATTATTCTGCAATTACTAATATCAACAGGGCAATCTTATTAAGCAGAGTAACAGTGATGAAGAAAAAAAAAGAGTGTTGACTGGCTACAGGTCCATATCTTGCAGAGCAAAGGGTAAAGACGAAAGCAAAAAAGTGAGATGAGTTTTATTAAAGGATTGTGGTTACTGAGCACATGACAGTGATTCAGAAAGCAGGGGCAAGAAAGTGCAAAGGAGTATGACTAACAAGAAGTTAATTCTTGATAATCGTAGCATTCAGCTTGATGATGGAAGAAGCACTGGGTTCACTAATTAGAAAAAATAGAGACATTTGTACAAAGTGTGACCCATACTTGCAATGATCAAAGTGAGTGTTTTTATGGGTGTGCCTTGACTTACAAGGAGAGTGGTGGACCGCATAAGAATGTGGCTGTTAGTAAGGGAGAGAAAATGGTGGTCAAATATGTTTTTTTATATTTGCTTTACATTAATATATATAATAATGCATAAATATATTTATGGCACATGGAAAATATGTACAAGCAAACTCGTACAACTTCAGTTCCTAAATTAACTCTAAAATATAAATTCATTAACTAGCACTGGAGACAGAAAGGGATAAAGTCCTGACTACAGTCCAGGTGGTGTTGGTTTGATTAGTAGCAGTTCAGGTGCTTGCCAACTCAGGCAGGGAGGATAAATGTCTATCCATTCCTGGGCAGAGGTGTGGTACTCTAGTGCAGCCAGATCTCATAATGAGACAGACTGCCAGGATCACAGCAGGCAGGATGGCTAGCAGTTAGGTTACCTAAGGGAGGGGGCACATCCTCTAATGAAAGGACTGCCAGCATCACAGCAGCATGCACAATGGCTAGCAGTTAGGTTATGTAAGGGGGCACATCCTCTAATGAGATAGACAGCCAGTATCACAGCACTCGGGATGACTAACAGATAGGTTTCCTAAGGGGGGGCACATCCTCTAATGAGAGAGACTGCCAGCATCGCAGCATGCACGATGGCTAGCAGTTAGGTTACCTGAGGGGGCACACCCTCTAATGAGAGAGACTGCCAGTATCACACCACGCATGATGGCTAGCAGTTAGGTTATGTAAGAGGGCACATCCTCTAATGAGACAGACTATCAGTATCACAGCACTTGGGATGACTAACACATAGGTTACCTAAGGGGGGGGGGCACATCATCTAATGAGAGAGACTGCCAGTATCACAGCATGCATGATGGCTAGCAGTTCAGTTACGTAAGGGGGCACATTCTCTAATGAGATAGACTGCCAGTATCATAGCATAGGTTACTTAAGGGGGGGACACATCCTCTAATGAGAGAGACTGCCAGGATCACAGCATGCAGAATGGCTAGCAGTTAGGTTACCTAGGGGGGGCCACATCCTCTAATGAGGTAGACTGTGTATCACAGCATGTGGGATGGCTAGGAGTTAGGTTACCTAAGGGGGGCACATCCTCAAGCCACTCCTCTTGCCTGCTCACCTGATCAGCATAAGTAAGTAGCCTGGTTAATAATGAGAGGGTTAGGGATAACAGATCAGCTGCCACACACATGATGGCTTTTGGTGTGTATCCTTTGTCCCCATTTGGTGCCCTCACTCCCAAGACATTGCAAGTGAGTAACATAAGGTCAGCTACCTAGGAAGTTGAGGCCCACCTGTTATGTCATGAACAACTTGGCAGGAGCAGAGGAAGGATATGGGGTTGTACTGGCATGGCATCTTGGATAACATGCCAATGACTAAGCATGGCTTGCAGTAGAAAGGGGAAAAATAAATGATGAATTTGTTACTGACGCTTACCTGTATTAAACTAAAATAATATTATGCTTAAATGAATGTAGTAAAGCTGTGCATCTGTCAGCTGCTGTACAGGATGAATCTTGCCAAAAGACAGTAAACAAACTTTGTGAAATGCAGTTGTTTTATGACAGGTTCAATCTCATCCAACAAATTGCAACATACAAGTCCTCATATTCTTCAATCTGTTTATTTGCTTAAACAACAAAATGCAACATCCTCCACCAAACATGTGCAACTAAAAATTCAGTGCCACAGATAAGAGCTATATCTTGAATGAACTTATCTTATATTTCACAAGATAATGACAGGGTTACCTGTCTCAGTATATTAACCTTAGCATCTACCAATTTTATTCCTTTTGATTTGTTACTGACCAAATCCCCCTTGTTGCTTAAGTGGATGTTCTCTGGACAGTCCAACTTCATAATAATGGTGTAAACTTTTTATAGCCTTGGTAACAGGGCCTGAACTTAAGCCCCAGTATATGCATTAAAATGAATTTTGCCCACTTTACGTTAATCCGGGGGGGGGGGGCATAGGCATTATATAGTCTTGGGCATTTGAGGCATTTTGAATTATTGATCCTCACAGACCATGTGATCACAAAAACTAATAATTAATAGTAAAAGTAACTTACAGTCAGAACACCTGCGTCAAAACTCTCTAAAAATAATGTTTGTATATGTTTGGCTTACCAAGTAGTCTTACAAACCACTGCCGTAGTACTTAATAACTAACATATCCTATAATATAGTTTGACATTTTTTACTGCAGTGAGTCTTTTCTATACTACTTTACCCCAGAAAAAATGTGCCTCTCCCAGATGCCAAATGGATTGATCTCCCAAAACATCTGCAATGACGAAGGTCTAGTCTAACCCATCATTTTTTTTATTCTACATTAATACAAACATTTACTATCATTTATTTTGAATATCACAAATGTACTGCGGTGGTGGTGCTGCGGTAGCGTTGGCGCCTCACATTAAGATGTTGTCCTGTTCGATTCTCAGCTAGAGCATCTTCTGTGTGGAGACATGCGTGAATGAGCGTACCTTCGTTGAAGGTTGTGAGTTCCGCTGTGGCGACCCCTAGCCGGGAAAAGACGAAAGACACAACAACAACATTTTGAATATCACAAATAGTCAATATTTTACTTATCCAATGATACAGCAGTTCTTATGCCCTCAACATTTAAGTACAGATGCAAGAGTTGCAAGAAATCCCCATCTCCCTACCTCAAGACTACAGTGAAACATACCAACAAGAAACGTAAAAACACATTATTAGAAAATGTAAAACAGCATAGGAACTTAAGACTGCTATATTTAAAAAAAAACTACAAATCTTTTTTTTTCAATGATGTCAGAAAATTAATGAATAATGTCCAAAACTGCACTGAGCTCATCCATAATAATATCACCCATTCTGACCCCAGGGATTGTAGCAGACAGATATGGTGTTAACTTTACCATTCCTACCCACATTGTTGACCCTGCTATCCCTCATAATTTAGTAATCACCATGAAGCAAGTTAATGGATCCCTCTCAAAAGCTGAAAATAATATTTCCATGAGACCAGACAACACCCCAGGCTGCATTCTCATCAGTGCCAAGAGTGTACTATCTGAGCTCTACTTAAACTGTTCAGTCTCACCCAATCTATAGAGTTTGTGCCTGATGCCTGCAGAATACCCACTGTGACTCCCCTATACAAGAGTGGCCCCTCTACAGAGTAATTGTAGACCCATCAGCCTCACCAGCCTTATATGCAAAGCCGTGGAATATATTATTGTAGAACTAATATACAGACATAGGCAATTTAACTGATCTAGATCACAATCCATTTGGTTTTGTGAAGAGTGGATTCTGTCTCCTGAACCTAGTAAGGCTCTTTGAAAAGGTTGCAGGGGCTGTGTGCCATGGTCATTCTGTGCACACTGATTATCTCAACCTGACCAAGGCTTTTGAAACTATCCCCCCTGCTAGTAGCACTGAAAAGAAAATAAACATGCTTAATGTAGACTCTTACATTGTCTGCTTGATTGCAAATTAGCTGTTCAACAGTTTCCAAGTTGTAAGTTTGTAAATAAAGTGGTGTCACAGGGATCAGTTCTGGGCCCTCTACTGTTGCATTTATTTTGCAGACATCCAAGCCAATATTGCAGAAGAGAGGTTGACCGAGTTTGTTGACTGTAAACTGGACACAGTTATCCACTCATCCACTGATATAAAACAGCTCCATCAAGGGCTGGAATATGCATATACATGGTGTATCAAAAATAGTCTCAAACTAAATTAAAAAAAAGCACACCATAGTAGCATTTAGCTGAAAGATTGTTCCCACCTGTTATGTTATAAGTGGCACTCCTCTTCAAACAGATATGGTCATAACGGACCTAGGTACTTATATGGATAACTTTCTCTCATACAATCTATATGTTTCCATCACAGTCAGGAAGTCCTTCTATCTGGTCCAGTTAATTTGCAAGAGAATATCTTCAAGATACAAAGAAGTCATTGTAGCACTGTGCTCTTCCCTTATCAGACTCACCATTGAATACAATGTCCCTTTTGGTATGTACACATCCAAGTATATTGCACAACTAGAAAGACCCCAAAGATTTCTGGCCAAGAAATGTAAAGGTCTTAAATCCTTCAACCACCCTGACAGATTAGCACAAATGTCCTAATGCTCAGCCTACAGGTTTCTGCAAGGTGACATGTCTTGTTTTTGAGCCATGAAAGATCTAGTTCTATTTGACCTCCTATTTCTTCACAAAACCAATGGCTCTACAAATACCCACACAAAGATTTAAATATAAACCAGCAAATATACAAAACTCACTGGAGAAATAAGTTCCTAACTCAATGTATTACTAGCCTATGGACACATTACCACTACAGGTCAAATGAAGTAGTAATTTAGCCACCTTAAAGGCTAATCTTGATGACTGGATGGGTAGACATAAATTTTCGGCAAGGTTATCATATCTGGTCTTGCTTCATTTCAAAGCTGAGCACTATTAAGTGCTTCAAAAGGGTGTCAAGAACTTTTACATTTGTCTCCTTAAAGGTATATATAGCTAGACATCTTATGGTCCATATGATCACTTGCCTAGTATGTTCCTATGTTCCTATTCCTCAGGTTTTCAATCTGAAAAGCTAAAAAAAAAGGAAGCACTATAAAAACAATTTAATCATTAAAGGTGCCTTTAAAATGCCATCCTTAGTGTCATACAATACTACTGTGGGAAAACACATTTTAATTACTAATAGTCCGATTAATCCTATGGCACTCCAGTATGCAAATACATTATCCTGTAAGAATGCAGCATCTTTCTTTTAGGGAATGGCATCATATTTTTGCACCATCTTGAAACAGAGTTTACTCTTGAGTGGATATTTGGCTATTACAGAAAAAAAATCCTGCTTTTTGATTGCATTGAGTAACCTCTAAGGCAATGTAATACAAAGCCACATCTGCAAAGATGACTACATATTATATAAATTCTTCCAATGCTTCCTTCCTGCAGGACCCCATAATGCTTAGATTTCTCTTCTATAGTAAACTTGAGCTTTTAAAATGGCAGGAGTCATCCAAGGTGTAATCTCACAAAGTGCAGAACAGATTTGATGTCTCTGTTTAAAAATAAACTGTTTAATTAGCTTTGCATCATTCCAGAAAGAACCTGCACCCTTTATGTAGCTTACTCTTGCTGTTAAGACAGAAATGTATATAATGAAAGGTACATAATGCAACTGTGATTGGTACTGTGACCTTTGTAAAAAGTGACAACTTGTAAATTTCTAAACTGATGTAAAATAATTTAACTCTCTCTCTTGTCTTCAAAATGTTTTTCAGTGATGGCATTCCACAAAAATATACTTAAGCTATTTTATTTTAGCTAACAGCCCTAACTTACTGGTTGTATAATGCTTAGACAGTTAATGTAAAATTATTAGCCTCTCCAGATTTTATGCCTATTATTCTGAAATCTGCAACCAAAATTTTCTACCTAACCATTTCATGCTTAATTCTTAAGTGCACTTTTTATCCTTTAAAGGCCATGCAGCTAGAATGTTGTTCCATGTCTAATTTTTGTAGTACTCTTTTTGTATCAAACAAGCCTTGCAGTTACCATCTTACTATTGGAAAGTGGTCTTCACGTCCCTGTATTTAATAGTGTTAACAGATGTAAAGTATATTTCCTGACATGAAAACTGATTTGCCGACCAGAAATCTCAAAACTGTAGGTTAAAGATAATACCCAAAACCTCAATCATCACTTCATTCTTTGCATTTATATTTTGACTCATGTCCAGTTAAGAGAATTTACAGAGGATGCCATATTACCTTACAAGATATTTTATAGGTATATTTCATAGCAGTAACAAACTCCCCAGTCATCATTACCCCAACTGCTTCATAGTAAACTTCTCCTTCCAGAATTCTCACCTTCTATATCTTACCAGAGCCTACCTCCAAAAATCATCTTCTGACAATTTTAAATGATTCGGGCAATTACTTCACACATCTCAGCCATATAAAACATTATTTCATTAGGGGATGTATGTTGTTAATTTCCTAGGACCAGTAAATCATGACATACATTTTTCTTCTCACGAATCAAAATCTTATACACATTCTTAAAAGTCCTACAGAGACTAGTTTCAAAACTAGCAATGCCACTCTTCTCAACCTAATAATAAACTCTTCAAACAAAATACATCTGTTAAGATCCAAACCATATTACTTTTACCTTTATCATACCCTTCAGGAAACCACCCCTAAACTAATTTCTTTGCATCCAAAAAAAAAAATTGCAACCAAAACGAAACTGCCATTTACAAATCAAGTGCTAAACATACAATAAAATCATTCCCCTTTTGTATCCAGACTATATAAACACAGATATGAGATTTTGGTAACAAAGAAACTTAAAGATCTATTCAGAGTCAGAGATTATGAAGGGCAGCAATGGAAACAAACTCCCAGCCCAGAAACTAAAAATGGATTCAGACAGTTAAGAAATATAAAATATAAGCCAGGTCCTCCATCTTCAATAGCAGCATACTTCCAAGTACAAACATCCAAAGCAATTTTGCAAACTAGTTAATAAAATAACAGGCCAGATAACTAGCCATGAGAAAACTGAAGAAAAGACCATTAATACCACTTCTAGCTCCACATCCTTTAACTACTTTTCTAAAAGGATTTACTCTCCTGCCAAAAAAAGTATGCCGATCCCTTCATTACTTATGCTGAACTCAATTTTTTACCTTCTGTCTACATCTCCAGAAAAATTAAAACACTGAAAACATTTTATACTCAGTTTCAACTGATCCTCCCAGTGCAAACCACCTCTTTACTTGGTTTATTAAACTATGCCAAGAACACCTAGTTCCCCCACTGCCTCTGTAATAACTCTATGTCACTCATACTGAACCAAGCTGTTGTTAATCCTTTACCCCAAATTTCCAAACAATCAACAGCCAGTGATGGGAGGCCCATCTCAATGCCTTCAGCAATAGGCAAACTACTGAAAATGGTATAATCACAGTTAAAAACTATATGCAAAAGATATTTTTATCACATCAGGAACCCTGTACACTATCACAGATGATTTTTTCTTCAATATGGGCAAAGTAAACCTAATTGTGTCAAAAGTTTCAAAAGTTCATAAACAGGTTAAACAATTTCTCCCTGTGGCAGTCATACTCCAGGAGTACCCCCAAGGTTCTGCTTCATCACCACTACTTCTCTCAGTGTTTGGCAAGAGGCTCCCCCTGACATTCCATATCTACCAGTCATCCTATATACTGACAATATGTAATACTTTAATCTACATGTTTGGTCCAGTATCATTCACAGTCTGGAAAGAACTGGATAATGACACAAACGTTCCTATTAAATGGTTATAAAAATGAACCTACAGCTAAACATGGACAAACGGAGTTCATATTTTTGTCATCCAACAAAAGCTGTTCATGGTCCCCCAGAACTTTAAAATTACTTACAGTAACAAAGACCCCATCAAATTAAGAGATTGCATCCACTGTTTAGGAATTGGTTTAATCCTTATTTAAATTACCATAACCACATAAAGAATAACAAAAGATAAAATTAACAAATTCCTTTTCTGGGCTAGAATGATTTATTACTTTCTGTCTCTAGATAAAAAAAATGCAATAAGGAAGAGCATTATCCTTGTCCAGATTTAATACAGATTGCCAATTATATCCATACCTTCCAAGAAAAATACAGTCCCTGTTGCAAGTTAGACCTAACCACCCTAGGAGGTTCATAACCTTCTCCCAAGAAAACATCACTGCTATACCATCATGAAAGCAAAATGTCTGCCATAAAACAGAGCACAACTTTTACTGGATTGACTTCTATTTAAAATTCTTATGTTAAATTATTTCCAAAATTCTTATGTCAAATTATTTCTGACTGACTTACCATTAGAACCACTATCTACTACCTTAAACCTCTTCCAACCTGTGGTGCAGTCTTACAAACTCCTTAAAATACTTTGCACTTCATCAGCCATAATTTGTCACTTATTGCCTCAGACTTATGGGAACCATTGTCTTCAAACTTAAAAGAGCTTCACTTATACCCCAAATTCCTCAAACTGCTTTAAGAATTGAAAATACATCTCCAAAAGGAAACAAAATTCACCCATTTTCTAAATAGCTCAATAACATCCAATCCACTGCTTTCATAAAATTATCTTATTCAAATAATCCATCTAACATCATTTATCTGAATTCATTTTACTGTAGTCTCCTTTCCTCTCTATCCCTCTTTCCCCGTATACAGCATATTTCTGTAAATACTGTAATTATTATAAGCAAGTGTATATTCAACACTTACTGCATGTGAACCATTCTTTGTACAAAATGTACTCAAGCTTTGCTATAATTTCAATATTTCATAATGAAGTACAACAATTCTATCTGACAGCATATTGCTTTAATGCATTAAGAGGCTGTCTACTTTTTATTATAGCTTCTTTTCACAACTTTATTGACTATATTTCTAGTTTAGAGACTGTCTACTTTTTATTACTGCTTTCTTCCATAATTGCATTAAGTATATTTCTAGTTTATAAACACTGTCCTGACCTGATAATGGTCTATTTGAAAAAGTGCTCTACCCAAGTAAACATGTTTTAGGTAATTAAACAGCCCAATAAACAGAGCCCAGTGTTTTATGAGAGTAGATTATCCCCTTACCAATATATCTCACTTAATCAACAATATGTTGTAACTTATAAATTTCTCCTATCATTTTAGGAAACCATAACATTATAAACATATTATCACTATGTAGAGACAAGTGAAAAGGGCTGTAGTAATGTGTTAACCTAATGCTTTTTAGCAAACCCCATTTAACTTTTGGTTTACCTTCCCTTTTTCTATTTTTTTCCTCCACCTCTCATAAAGTCAAAGATTCCTTTGCATTAGCCATTAAAAAATAGCAAGCTAATTAAATTTCCATTCTTATTTTCAACATGAAATGCTACCACCACCACTTATTGATATTCATTTCTAAATGTGTGTATCAAAGTACTAATGGGCATTTTAGGTTTAAAAATATTATAACAGTTTGCCTGAACTTTGTGTCTGACTTCATTGGTACCAAATAGCTTTTGTAACTAATCCGAGAGTTTCTCTGTATATATATATATATATATATATATATATATATATATATATATATGTGTGTGTGTATACAGAGCTAGAGAGTCTATATCAACTGCTTTAACTGTAAAACATTTGAGAATAAAGACATTGAAAAAAGATTGAAAGTAAATGGTGAAAAAAAGAAACAACCATAAAGAAAAACATTTTTATTGCAGGGTGGCAAGCTGCCCTTCACACCCCCACCTCTCTGCTACTTATACATACAAACTCTGATATCGCACTACAGTAGGAAAAGGACAAATTTCCAATCCCCACTGTACTGTGATCTAACCCATGAGAAGGCCAGAAATTTGCAATCTCTTCAAATTCAAGCAAATTTGCCAAAGTTTTCACTGTTTGAACAAGTGCATTTTTCACGAGTTGTATACACACACACACACACACACACACACACACACACACACACACACACACGCACATGAATATATATATATATATATATGTATATATATATCTATATATATATGTGTGTGTGTGTGTGTGTGTGTGTGTGTGTGTGTGTGTGTATCTACTTCTAATACTTGAATGCCCATATCATTGAATTTCATTTTCGTGAGACGAAAATTGCGAAAATGAAATAGCTGAACGGCAAATTTTCTCAGGGCTACCCAAATAAGATGTTGGACACAATTATTCATGAAGTCAACAGTAACAAATAGATTCATTTTCAGGCCATTTGAAACTATGAACCATTTTGAAAAGTGATTGCTTACCTTTGAGCAAGCAGGGTACAATATCCACACTTAAGTATAGTGGAAAAAAACTGATTTTAAGATTTTCCAATGATGATGTAGCTATTAAGACTATAATTAAGAGAACAATAAGGTAGGAGCAAGTCCATTATTTTCATAGCAAAGGCCTGGACATGTTTGAATCCAAGCTTATATTACATCTAACTGTCCCAAAGGCATACGTAAATCTGGCAGATGCAATTTTTGTAGGTTCACTGATGTCAATTACCCACATTTGGATAAAGTCTATTGTGTTAGAGATTTCTTTAGCTGTAACTCAAATGTGGTAATATACATTGCCTTCTGTATTCAATGCAAATTTTTCTGCTAAAACAGAATATCCCAACAAAAAAAAACAGATTAATGAACATCTTTGAGACATTATGAGAGGTGAAGTAGAAAATTCCTTGCATAAGCATATTATTGCCAACAAACATTCTATGAATTTTCAATCTGCAGTCTTAGAGCATGTTGCACAAGAACCCAGGATTAGTGATTGTGAGAATTTGGTACTGAACAAAGAACTTAGATGGCATCTAATGCTTAATGCTTAAGCTTCCTCCTGGTCATAATGAATCAGTTTCTATGATTATTAAGTATGTAGGTGGTGCAGTGGTGCAGCAGTTAGTCTTAACACCTCACAGCAAGAGGTCCTCTGGTTTGATTCTCAGCTGGGGTGCCTTCTGTACAGAGTCTGCATGTCTTCCCTGTGTTCAGGTGGGTTTCCTCTAGGTGCTTCCCACATTCCAAAGACATGCATCTGGAATGTTTCTCCCCAGGCCTCCATTGAAAATGGGCTCTGTCCCAGTCAGACTCTCCCAGTAAACAAATAATAAATAAATAAATAAAATCATTGTGCAGGAGCAAATTGAAGCATGTTTAATAGCTTTCTATGTATTTATGCATTTTTATACATGTTTACAGTGTTGTATTGTTTTACTGTATGTATTTAACATTGTTCTTATGCATGTTTTGCGTTTATTAGCAGTTTACACATATTGCTATACTTCAAAAATGTGGGATTTGTTACTAATCATGTGACTATGACATCAGATACCCTATTCACATATAAGTAACTGATTTCACTGAAGTTTTTATTTTGATGAAGTCGTGCAACGTTGCAAACAAAAATGCTCAACAGTAAAGATATTTTCTGCAGAGCCAGTTGTCGGTGCTCTTTGCTGTTAAAAGTGACGAAGAGTTAGAGCCTGCTGATGAAGGTGAAAGTAGAAAGTGAAAAAGCTGCCTTGTTGTTCAGCATCCGAAAACTACAGTTTGACCTGTCCTCCCACGTCTTTGAGAACAGATTGGGAAGAAGTTAAGACAGTGACAAAGTTCAATTTCCTGGGCTCAAAGATCTCTGCAGATGGCGACTGCCAAGGAAATAAAAGGAACACTATGGCAAATCGGGATGAAATTTTGAAAAACAAATGCATTACATTGTCATCAGTGGTTCTTATAGTTAGTGCTATGTTTTCTTCAAGTGATAACATATGGCTGTGAGAATTAGACTATAAATAAGGCTGTGTGCCAGAGAATTGATGATTTTGAATTCTAGTGCTGGAGAAAACATTTGCAAAGTCTGTAGACTGCAAGAAGATCAAATCAGTCAGTACTTAAGGAAATAAACCCAGACTGTTCACTGCCAATCCTGATAGTAAAATTATGACTCACAGACGTTGGCCACATAATGCAAAACCAAGCTTCACTAGAGGGGGCACTGATGCTGGGAAAGATCAAAGACACAAGAAGAAGACAGAAGCTAACATGGATACAAAGCATCACTAAATCAAGGCATTTGCAGAATTTACACAGAAATATACACCACCACTCTATACCAGCATGTAAACAACTTCATAGATGCAGCTGTACCCTATAGATACAAGTGTAGGGCAAACACCAGAAAGCAACCCACATGGTAGAACCAGAATATCTACAAGCTTTATAATAAACGGAAAATAATTTTGACCAAAAGTAAGAAGAATAATTCCCAGAATGTTAGAGCCCTTGTCCCTGAAATAAACATCTCATGATCTTAATAAAATCCATAAAAGTCAAGTCTGAGGCTAAATTCGCTACCCAAGCCAATGACAATCTCGAGGCATTTTGAGTTATGTTCATGATCTCAAATGCACAAAGCAGCAATATGCTAACCTGATTGTGAATGATGTTACCTGCACTAAGACTGAAGATATACGAACCTAATAAAAATTTATCTTTAACTTTACCACTCCCACCCCTCATCCAGTCCCTCAGGATATACCTGAAACTGGATTTATGAGCATTTGTATGCAATAAAGAAAAAGAAAAAGAATGAATGAGAACATTTAGACATAAAAGGGGACAGTCAAATATTGCAGTACTTCAGGTTTGCAATATTGGAAAGTACCATATATACTATTATATTTTGAATAGGAACTGCAGACTCTTATTTTTATCCTGAAACTGGCTCAACTCCAGCTATCACACAAGACTAAGTCCTAAAAGTGCCATTAAAAGCTAAATAATACTGCATTGATGGGTGCTGACAATATCCTTAGGTGTGTCTTAGAAAGTCTGAAGCAGGATTTAGCCACACCCCTGACAGTACTGCTAAATCTCGGCCTCCATGTAGGTTTTGTACCAAGCAAATGGAGAACCGCTATAGTCATTCCCCTGCATAAGTGAATACCTTCAAGAGACCTAGGCAATTACAGACCCATAAGTCTGACCAGCCTCATATTCAATGCCATGGAAAGACATATCATGGGATTAATAAATCAGGACATAGGGGACCTGCAAACACTGGCAAGTCTCAGTTTGGGTTCATCAAGGGCATATCATGCTTACTCTATCTGGTGGATTTTTTTGAAAAGGTCACCAACGCAGTGGAGCAAGGCAAAATGGTACAAACCACATACTTTGACCTGGTCAACACTTTTGACACAAATCCCTGCTCAAGCATAGTAGAAAAGCTTAATAAACTGGGAATAAACTGCTATGTTATCCACTGGATTACCAACTGGCTCACAGATATGATAAAGATAAGAAAATAGGGGAAGTTACCTCCACAAAGAGGTCAGTCATTAGGGGAGTGCCCCAGGGATTCTGTGTTGGGACCTCTCCTGATTGGCATATAGTTTTCTGAAGTAAAGGCTAATACCAAAGGACTCTGACTGACTAAGTGTGAAGATGACTGCAAGATAGAGGCAGTGATTCAATCCCCAAATGACTTAGCCATCATTTAGGATGGTTTGCCCCAAATAAATAACTGGTGCCAGAATCATGAACTGAAACTAAATGCCAAAAAAGCATTATTTTATCATTTTCTCATTTGGGATAATAAGCCCCCTAAGAGTTGAGCCAGTTGTTTGGGATTTTGAAGCTTTTGTGGACAGTGACCTAACTTTTGACCAACATGTGTGTATTGTAAGGATGTAACTCTGTATTGCACAGCTTATAAACAAAAGGACTGTGTCTAGATCTAGGGATGTCATTTTCCTCCCTTGCTCAACCCTCATTAGGTCAGTCATTGAATATACTGCCCTCTTTGGCACGTATCTGTCCAGACAAATGCAACAACTGGAATGCCCACAAAGATAACTTACTAAAAGGATACAAGGTCTAAACCACATGTCCTACATGGACCAACTCAAAGCCCTGTACTATACTAGATATGCTACACACTGCTTAAGGATGACTTGTGTCTGGCATACAAGGCATCCTCTGATCCATTGCTGGTGGATTTACTGCACATCAGCTAGCCAAATGTCATCAGAAATACTCAGTCTAGGGATCTAACCCTCTTCTGCAATATCAACAGAAAAGTTTGGAGGGCCAGGTATATCTCACAGAGGAGACTGCTGCTGTGGAACAGACTCCACATAAAACAAAGTTCATTCCTGTCGATATTCAAATGCAACTTACATCTTTGAATGGGAAACAGTAAATGTACCCCAGGATTGCTCTCTGTACTACTAATGGACAGAAGCAGCTCCAAAGTGCTATATCTTATACATTGGTCCCCTCAAATTATCTGTGGTATGATACCAGTTATTCTCATTAGTGGTAATATATAATTATTGACCATAGGATGGATAAGGCTAATTTATAACCAAATGGATAGGTTATTTTGAGCATAAAAAGGGAAACTGGCTAAGTTTAAAATGACCCACAATGGCAGCTAGCCTAGTACATGGTTCCCTATTACGTGATCAAAGACACTGTTCTTCGAATGTGTAATAATTGAACATTGCAAACACTAAACCGCAAATGGCCACGTATGAAAATTTTTTCCTAGGATAAAAAATTCAGTTGGCCATTCTCACGGTTTTCCATGTTTCCCAACATTGTGCAATCTCAGAGTTGGTATATTTATTAAGGGAGGGTGTGGTGGGCAAAGCCCCCCACTTGATTAGGACTGGGAAGTGTGTTTCGTTTGTTTATGGCCTCGCAAATTTTTTCCCTAGGAAAACATTCGTGGATGTGGACGTTCGCGGTTATGTGTTTTCGATGTTTTCAGTTCGACTATTATGCGTTCGAAGAACAGTGCCTTTGATCGCATAATACAGACCCTGGTACACACCTATGAACATTTGAGCTTATAATATGAATTTGCTGGAGCAAAAAAGCCATGCTGAAATAAATGACTAAACAACAACCTGCATGAAAACACACATTTAGAAAACAAGTAATCTTCGTCGTATCTCTGAAGTCTCAACTGATGGGGGAAGAGATGTGAATTTAACATGTATACCAATAACACTTTGTTTTACAGCACATTAAACCACTACCTTGTCTGATATAAAAAGTATTTATATAGTTAGAAAGCTTGCAAGGAAACTATTACTCTGTTATTTTTGTTTTACTTGGATCGCTTGTCTATGTACTTAATAAAGGATTTTTGACTGAAAACAGACTGCCTACCCTGCTTGGATTACTTTTGAATACTTATATAATTTAAAATATTGTACTGAATTACTATTTTTTATTATTTTTTTTACTTAGGACGAGTTTAAGTTTGCTATTTCTACTACCATTATCTGATCTGATTAATATTCAGTGATTAACTAGATATATCTTCCACACAGAAAAGTTTGTTAAAAAGCACATTTAGAGAATGTGTACCTGTATGGCTACTTCATATGTCACCAGTGTTGTTAGAACAGCTGAATGTTTTAGCTATTGTTCTGCCTACCGAAGTGGAAGTGAAAGCAGAACTTAAATGCTGCTATAACAATAGGTATAATTAAATATGAGTGCAGTTTATTTGTTAAGCTGGTAAGTGAAATGCATCTGCAGAAACTCTATGAATATTTGATTTTTTAAAAAAAAAAAAATGATGCAATTAGTTATGGTTTCCTTGTGTGTGATTTTCACAGACCTGATGGAAATAGTATAACTGAATGTGCATTTCACCTAAAATATGTGTAGATACCTATTACTGTAACCACAAAATAAGCCAGTGATATATTAAAAAAAAAAATTATTATATAAAAACACAGTTCTGATCTCTCTAGCACTTCAGCTCTGCTAACCTTTACAGAGTACAAATCCTTCACACACACACACACACACACACACACACACACACACACACACACACACACACACACACACACACATTTATATATCCCTACATACATTAATTATTCAATTATACAATTAAGCAGTTGCTCAGTTCAAATCAATCACAGCAAGCATTTCCAGTTACATTCTTTGTTAAGCCCCTTGGGGCTGTGTGTGTCAAATTTTAAAATCAACATGGTTTCTTTTTTTCTCAACATTTTTTTAACTTTAGCAGGATCCAAGTTATTCATTTCATATACCCTATCTAAAACTGTAGCTTGTAAAAGAGATATACATGTTTTTTCAACACACATTCAAGGGTTTTCAACCCCTTCCTGAGTATATAACAATTTCTGTACCTGGTTTACAGTGTAAAGCACAAAATATATTTTAAGAACTTCAGCAAGATTTTGGCAATCAAACTTGCACTCCAAGTTTAAATTCTTGAGCAACAAAGAGTGAGCATATAGCTTTAAAAGTATAATAGTTCCTTTCACTGAAAGACAATAAAATCAGGAAGCATATAAACTGGAACAAAACATTCATGATCAGAAGAGAAAGCACTGTCTAGATGACATCATCAGTTTAGTTACATATCTGAAGTGTCTGAACATGACTTAACTGTTTATTATACAGAAAGAGAAAAGAAAAAAATGCAGTGAGCAGTTCCTTCACGCCAACATAAAAGAATCATATTTAACATGAGAACTAAAAACAAGTAATAACATTATCTTCTGCTCTAGTTCTCAGCATAGTGAACAGCTTGGATCACAAAAACAACAAACAAATGGCAATTTGTCAACCCCCTTTTTAAATCCTCTCAGAAAAATGGCTGTTCATACAGCTTTATCCTTACTCACCAAGGCTACTCATTTGCCCACTAGTCATGTATTTTATTTGTTTATCTTATTTTGCTTTTGTTTACTGGGTTTGTCCAACTGAGATTAGTAAAAAAAAACCTTTTCTGCAGAGGCTTGGACAGAAAAGAGCAAACATATTACAAACATTTTCAAAGACTTGACTAGCTCCTTGATCAGTTTGTTAGACTAATGATGGACTTTTTTGGTCTGTTGTGCACATTGTGTTTTACTTCTTAAACAAACATTCAGTAATAGTTTCATATAGGTTCATATGTAAGTACTAGGATAATTGCCCTTGTGGGCTATTTTAAACTTAACCAGTTCCCCTCAAAGATGACAATCAAACCCTGTACCCTGTATCTATGAAGTAAATGCCTTAACCATTATGCACATGAACAGACACTAAGTAATATGCACTAACAGTTACATATGCATTTGCTAATTGAATCACATTCATATGAAATAAAGGCTACTATTATAGTATGAAGATACATATACACTTAGTAAATATTGAACTTTGAGCATTTGATGAGGTGTATTAGTGGGTTTTGTCAAATAAATAATAGAGCTTGTGATCAGTGAGTAGAAATTCATATTAATGGAAGTGAGGGAGGGAATTCAGTATGTCAGAAAATATTAATATTGTAGTAGGGTATTACGCAGGTTCAGAGACAATTATAAAAGGCTATCTTAAGGTTCATATTAGAAGTATATTGGTGGGGTGGTGAGCATACTTTGCTTAACATAAAAAAATGCGTTGTTTCAAATACAACTACTTTAGTAATTGTTTCTCAGTTGTCCTTCCCGTTTTATTTAAGTTTCTTTCTGTACTTGATATACTCTCATTTTATTTTTCATCACCACTAGCATAGCAAATTGTTCCATACCACATCAACAACTATACACAGAGAACTAACGTATTATAGTGTGATATTTGTGTCTTTTGGTGTAATATTTCTGTTAATTACAAGCATCTTGTTTAAAGGGCAACATGTAAATGTCACCTTTCTACCTACATCATCACTAAAGTATTATCACTTTACTTGGGTCATAAACATCTGAACCTTATTCAAACTGAGCATTCATAGGTTCATAGGAGATTACTAGGTTAATGGCTTAAGAGCCCTTACAAGCCTAACCAATATAATTTGATTTTACCCAATACATGGCCCCTAGGGACAAGAGGATGGCATGGATTTGTACCTATGCCTTGAGTATCTTAAAGACTGCCCCTGTCCGTAAGGGACATAGGCACTACCCAAGTGTGGATTCGTGATTCCCATCCATTGATCCAAGCTGCATTTGAAGATGGACGTGGAAGGGCTCTGCTTAATGTAAGTAGGAAACCTGTTTCCAAAGAAGGGGCAGTCTCTGAGACACTGTTTTGCTTGAGTCACTGACTATGTTTGGATCCACAGATCAGGTGACCCTCATGCTGTTTGACTTGTGTATGTGTAGCAGCTCCATCAGGGCTGGATTTGTCAGAGCCTTGTAGGTCAGGCATAGGTCACCCCTTAATAATTGGTAGGATTCAGAGTAAAGAGATAGGGCTTTTAGTCTATCTGCATCGGACATGTTTACACCCTGTGTTTTCTTTGTTAGGAAACTCTGAGGTCGCTCCAGCTGCTCTAGCTGCTCTAAGTGCCTAATCAAGTACTTGTCAAATGGTGCATTGTACTTGATTATTGGTCCAATGAGGGCCAACTATAGTGGGCCTATAATTTCACTGGATCTGAATGCCATACCTTTACTTATCAGTTGTGCCACATTGAAGAACTTTGAAATGTGCTATTGATTTTGTAATCTGCAGGCTATTTGACTTCTCAAATGGTAAAATAATGCATTTTTTTGCATTTAGTTTTAAGCCATGATTCTAACACCAAGCATTTGTCTGGTCTAGACCCCCTTGAAGGATATCTACATCACTGGGGGATTCAGTGATTGACCCAAGCTTGCAATCGTTGGCAAACTTTGTCATCTAGAGGCCTTCCATATTAGCCTTGACTTCAGAGAAGTATATTCCAAACAGAAGTGGTCCCAGCACTGAGTCCTGTAGCACACCACTAGTAACTGGCACATTGCTGCATCCATCCACTTTAACCATGTGTCTTGTCCATGAGCCAAATGGCTATCTATCTGGTGATATAGGAATTTATGCCCAGTTTTATGAGTTGATTTATAATACCTGAATGGGAAATTGTCAAATGCCTTGGCCAGGCCGAGGTGATGGTATGTACTGTTTTACCCTCATCCGTGGCCTTACTGACTTTCTCAAAGATATTCACCAGATTCAGTAGGCATGAACTGCCCTTGACAAAGCCAAATTTGGTCGGGTCCAGTGTTTGAAGGTTTCATATGTTATTATTTTTCAGGTCTATGATTATTCTTTTAATGGTCTTACATATAAGACTAGTCAAACTAATGGGTCATTCATTTCCTGGATCAGTAGATGTCCCCCTTTATGCAGAGGGATGACTGTTGCTGTCCTCCACTGTATCTGGACAAAGCCATTCTGGAGGCTGTGGTAAAACAGAGATCCTAAATGGCCTGATAAACCCTGATTTTTAGCTGCTTAAGAGGCAACCTGGTATATCATCAAGCCACATTGAAGCCATGTTGCTTTAGAGAGCACAGTGTCAGCCTGTTCTTTGGTCATAATTGGCAGTGGAGTGGTGGAGGGTACTTCTTGCAGGAGAACTGGGGATGATAGGGAAGTGAAATGTGAGCTGAATTTGTCAGCCAGCAGATTTACTCTTTCTTCTGGCTGAGTATAGGTAAGACCATCTATAACTAATTCCACACATTATTGGTTGTTGCCCTTAAGATTGTGGACATAACTGAAAAATGTGTTATGGTTATCCTTAGCTGTGGAGGCTATTCTTACCTGAATGTCTGCTTTCAAAGACTTGACTAGTTCCCTGATAAGTTTGTTAGACTAATGATGGACTTTTTGGTCTGTTGTGCACATTCTGTCTTACTTCTCAACAGGATTTTCTTGCTTTTGTTTTACAACCTATTAATACCAGGGGTCCACCAAGGTGACTTGTTTTTGCGGTTTGACCTGGATTTATTTCAGTCTGGTACTGCCATTTCTATGCAGTTGTTTATATGGTCATACAGGGCTTTTATGTATGCCTCTGCATAGGTTTCTCTGTTTCCTGGATTTGGGGGAGTGTGGAATCTAGTTTTGCTGTCCCTTAATAGGGTGCAATTTACCTTAGAGAAATTCTTAAAGTTTTTGAAGTTAGGCACAGGGACTAGTTCTGGCTTTATTTCAAGGGAGACCACTTTGTGATCTGATTTTACCAGTGAGGACATCACACTAGGGGAAGTGCAGCATTCTCCCATATTTGTGAGTAACAGATCTAGGTTATTTGTTCCCCTGCTGGGAGTGTAGACTAGCTGCTGCAGAGCATTTGAATTTACAATGTCAAGAAATCTTTGGGCCTGTATGTTAGTGGTTGTGTATACCTCCCAATTAATGGAGAGGTGGATAAAATCACCCATGAGCATGGTATTGGGCTGGTTGATGAGTGATTCTAGTAACTTTAGGTATGATGTATGGTTTTCTTGGTTCATGATGGGGACCTTTTAGCTAGCAAGAATATGGTAATGAATTTTTCCCATGGTTAGTTGGTTATGGAGTAACTCAAGCATGTCATATTGTTTGCCAGCCTTGAGGTGTGCATATCCTTTATGTAGCTAGATACACCTCCACTTTTTGCTCTTTCATGTTCAGTGGATGGTTGGAATGTATGGAAGACATTCTAGCCATGCATTGCAGGAGTGCTTTCCTTGGATTTGAACCACGTTTCAGTACCTGCACAGATAAAAGCTTTCTCCAGGGTAAGGAGAGCTTCCAGGGTGTGCTGTTTTTTGTTGAGACTCCTAGCACTGAAGAATAACACCTTTAGCTTGTCCTAAGTAGCATTTGTTATGTTGAAAGGTTTGTCTGTCTGTCAATGCCTAAAAACGCACTATATGGTAGGATAATATTTTGGCCAGTATCTGAAAGCCTACAGGTGACAAGTGCAGACCATCCCTGGCAAAGCAGTGTGGCTTGTCAACCATGTCCTCCTAGGCTGACAAGTATTTGACCCCTTTGGAATGACACCAGCAGATAAGCCAATTGTTAAAGTTAATCATTTTCTACAGGTATTTTGGCATTATCCTTGGAGACGGTAGAATGTTGCTCAGTGCAAGGATCACACTTGCCTGTGACATGTATTCTGAGAGCTCAATCATGTATATCTTCCTGTAGTCCAAGGAAGTACGTATCAGGTCCTTCAGTCATACTGGTACTTAGGGATAAGTGGCCTGAGTGCTTGCTTGATCTAGTGATTCCTGGCTCCTGACAGGCAACTAACTGTAATCTTCCCCTTATCCAGCCTGATAAGAGAGACATCAGTGTGCCTCACAATGGAGCCTCCTATGATCAGAATATTGGGTTGTGGAGTGTGTCTTGTTTGTCCACAGACAGAGTTTCTGACGACTGCGCCTGAGGGGCCTTTGAGGATTGGGTAAGTTACATGTCAGCACCCCACATATGTGGGTCTGTGTATGGTCCTTTGTCGGTGTGGTGAGTGATGCGTGTGAGTCGCTGACAACTTTTTTGCTGCTTTCTATATTTGTATGTGAGAGTCTAGCCTCCAGTGTCAATATGTAACTACATCTCCCACATACTGCATTTGTCTGTTCAAGAATTAAGTGGTTGTTGGTGTACATAAGGCAGTTGTTACATTCTCTCAGGATGCCCATGTCCACCAGCCTGGATGCAGAGATAGCAGGAAAGTGCCCATCCATGGTTGCAGGTGCTAATGTGTACTTGAAAGGATAGGAGTGGAGGGTGTTTGTTACTAGATGAGGGAAGGGTGCTTAGTTGGTGTTCATAGGTTCATAGATTAGTACTAGTCTAACTGCCCTTGTGGGCCATTTTAAGCCTAGCCAGTTGTCCCATGTGAGAATCAAACGCCATCCTCTGCAGCTAACGTAGCAAGTTATTCTGCCCAGCATGCCAACCAGATGTTCTATGAGCAGCAATAGTCCTGGGTGCTATAATAAGGTAAGGTAACCCAAATAGTCCTAACTAAATCCGTAAATGCTGGTCACTATGTAAATGCTGCTCATCGTGCAAGCTAGTTATCCTGTGAGTAACTAAGGACTGAAGTAAAGTCCCATGGTGGTTTTTATAAGGAAATTTCAACTTCTGGTGATTGTGTGTATACAAGGTACCAGTAACCACCACTGCACGAATAGAAGCTTTTCACAAACATTAGGAAATTCAAGCTCTCACATTAAGCTATTCAAAGTGCAGCACTTTAACCTATTAAAACAGCTTCACTAACAGCAGTACCACCAACAAAGTCAAAATAAATACTATATTAACAATGTACTAACAACTAAAAACTGTACATTAAAAACAATACAAAAGACAAGTCATTACAACCCCCACAAATCATAATACACAAACCCACTGAAATGCACATTTCCTACATTAAAGCACGTGCACAGAACTTTGCATACGGTATTAACATTCATTTATTTATGTAGGCTAGTGACCTCTTTTCCTGGGAGACCTAAGGTGGAATTTATATTACTAGGAGAAATTTGGCCAGGGCATTGGGGAACTCCCCCCAACTCTTTTCAATAGGTGCCAAGGGATCTGTTATATCAACCTGAGCTGCCACCAACTCAAGCAGATGGGACCTCAGTTTAAGATCTCATCCAAAGGAAAGTACACTCAGGAGTGCAGCGTCAGCAGTTTCCATATTAATGCAGTCATCCGGTGTGGGAAGAGGACCCACGGACTTCTGAACTTGTAGCACCAAAGGTGAGTGTGCTACCTTTTGAGCCACTTACATACATTTAAAAGTGATAAATGTAATCTCCATAGAAGTGCACACAAAATGATTCTAATATGTGAAAGAAATACAACCTAACACAGGAAAGAACTAGCCCTCTGAATTAATCAAATATTTATGTTTATTTATTTGTTTGATTATTTATTTAAATGTATTTAAAATGAGTTGATCAAAGTTGAGCACTGGTCCTATTGGACCTATTTCAGGCTCAGCTATAGGGATATATTCAGCAAATAGTAAGACAGTGAACCAGAAAATGTACAGCAGGTAAAGAAGCCTGATCATTAAAAAAGTACTAAAAGTTGCATTGTGAAAACATTGTTGGTAATCATCGCAATGCATTTCTGCTGACAATATAAACATCGTTAGTACTGAAAAAAAAAAAATATATATATATATAAAATGGATCTACTTCATATGATTGAAAGCTCATATGATCGACAACCATTTGACTGACACCAAAACACCTAAAGCTCAAAACACCTAAAGTTCATATGATCGAAACTCATAACATCGACACATGAAATCCAAAGCATTATGCCCTTTCCCCACTGTAGTGCGAACCTGGAGTAGGAATAAATAGCTAGGGGGTGTGGGGGACACAGCCCCCACATGTCATAAATTGTGAACATACACATGGATACTTATAACAGAAATGACTATATTTATCTAAAGAATGTAGGGGGGGATCTTCCCCCCCACATCCCCCACAACCCTCCTAACTATTTATTCCTACTCCAGGGTCACGCTACAGTGGGAAAAGGGCATAATGCTTTGGATTTCATGTGTTGATGCAATGAGTTTCGATCATATGAGCTTTAGGTGTTTTGAGCTTTAGGCGTTTTGGTGTCAGTCAAATGGTTGTCAGTCATATGAGCTGTCGATCATATGAAGTAGACATATATATATATATATATATATATATATATATATATATATATATATATATATATATAAATTTGGGAACCTGAAAGCATGAAATATAGACAGAAGACTGAACGTTGCTGGTCAAAATTTTAGTTGGTAGTGAAGAATTGCTTACCTACTTATCTATTTTCTTCCCAGTACAACCATAAAAAAGTCAGAAGAAGAGGAGTTAGTTCTCTATAACCCTCTGTAGTAATTAAGACTGTTATTCACAAGGTGATCTAATAACAATGTCAAGTAGACTGGACTTACAGTATATGCAGAGCCTGTGTTATTTTTTATGCTTGATCTATTACATGACCTTTGCAGTTGTGTATGTATTATGTGGTATTTACATTTTGATTCCTATAGTAAGTGGTCTTTTATTTTGTTTATGGAATTAAAGTAATTGTTTAAATTTATGATAGAAGGTGGGATTGACTGCCACAGTTTAAGTCATAGTGCTGAGAAGCAGTGGTCACTAACTAGTGGAGTAAGAAGGTTTTGCAGAACAGAGAGATCAGCAGGAAGTCAGCAGGTAATTTGCTTTACCTGTTGATAACATTCCCATAATGCAGAGAGGAATGAGTTTAGTTAGAAGAGTAAGAAAAAAGTGGCAGCTCTGCTCTCTGATGAGCTGGAAGCCACTTACCTTTATTTAAAAGCTGCTTCTCTGAGTGCTCATAACATGATCCCTCATATTAGAAGTGCTCTTTCCTACCATCTTCAAATCGTCAAAAAAATGAGAGAGTAAGCCACAGTGAAAAACAAGTAACCCAGAAAAACCAACGTACCATCCACATTAGCACAGCAAACTTATAGTAACCTCACAAGCGGTATAAATTTATATAAAGTTGAAATGACTTAATGAATCAATCAGACATTAATCACAATAAAAAGTTAAGCGTGTTCATTCCGTTCAATACAGGGACATTGTGAGAACTAAAAAACTGTTACCATCTTCTAATATATATAGTGCATGCACTCAAAAATCACATGGCATATTAATAAATAAGATATTAAGTGCAAAATAAAATTAAATTGCGCTGTTTAAGACAATGTTATTAAAACCACTAAATATGTTACTACTACCCAGCAGGTTATTAAAAAACAAGGTAAAATAATGCAAAATATTATTTGTCTCTAGTGAAAACAAGTGTGTAGATCAAAATGTTAATATGCAAATGCAGACGTTTAAACCTTGGCTGCCCTCAATTTAAGTACACTGCTAAGGGACACCATATCATTCAGACCTGGGGTGTTACTTCCATCCAGTATAATTTGCCACATAAGTTCTCAGAACTAGAGTTTTCTTTCTCATGCACCGTCCCCCAGTCAGTCTAACTAACTTGATCTGCAGGCCATAGAATGGATTATCATGGACCTCATTAACAAAGACATTAGCAACCTCCAGACACTCGATCCCACACAGTTTGGCTTTGTCAAGGGGAGGTCATGTCTGTAAAATCTGGTTGACTTCTTTGAGACAGTCACAAAAAAAAAATGGATGAGGGGAAGAAGGTGCACACTGCCTACCTTGACCTGGCCAAAGCCTTCAACACTATTCCCCACTGGGCATAATAGATAGCTTCTCTCAACCAGGCATCAATTCATATGTTACCAGATGGGTAGCAAACTGGTTTACTGATAGAACCCTCTTAGTCAAAATAGGGGAAGCATCGGTCTTGGGATCTCTGATATTTGGGATATACTTTTCTGAGGTGCAGGCCAAAACCAGTGGGCTATGGCTGACCAAGTTTGCAGATGACTGCAAGCTGGGCACTGTCATCAATTTCCCCTAGTGATGTGGACATCCTCCAAGAGGGTCTCACCCAAACCAATGACTGGTGCCAGAAACATGGCCTCAAGCTGAATACCAAAAAATGCATTATCATCCCCTTTGGAGAGAGTGACATCCCCACAAATGATCACATTAATAACAACATCCTAAGCATGCAATCAATCATGAGGGATTCAGGCAGCCAGGTTGATATCAACCTGACTTTTGACCATCGTCTTGCTTCCATTGTACGGAAAGCTTTCTACATGGCCCATCTCATAAGTACAGGTATCTCATCCAGGGACAAGGATGTCATAACATCCCTGTATACTTCCTTTATATGGCCCATTATTGAGTACAATGCCCCTTTTGGCATGTAGCTCACAAAGCACATGCAGCAGCTGGAGAGACCACAGAGGTTCCTCACCAGGAGAATCCAGGGCCTCAAATATCTTCCCTACACATATAGGCTAAAAGCCCTGTCCTTCTACTCAGTTTCATACAGACTCTTCAGAGGTGACCTCTGTCTGGCATGCAAAGCAATCTCAGACCCCGCCTTGATGGGACTACTGCATATCCGCAAGTCAAGCTCCACTCGAGTAACCCACATGAACGATCTCAACCTGGTCTGTGACATCAGTCTTGTTGGCGGGATAGATTTGTGTCCCAGAGACTCTCCCATTTGTGGGATAGACTCCCTCTCCACATCAAGCAGAGTACTTCATTATCCTTTTTTAAGTGCAACCTGGATGACTGGATGGGAAACAGAAATTACACCCCTGGGATTCCACCTGTGTCCCTGCTGGACAGGGGCATCAGGTGCTGACTTGTCTAAACATGGGCTAAACTCTTGGCTAGGCTTATAAGGGCCTCAGAGCCAATAGCGTAGTAATTTCTTATGACCCTAAGATTTCATGAACTGAAATACATGGATAAGTCTTACATTGTTCAATGTGCATTTGGAAGTTGGGATTCTAGTCCAGTCTGATACCCAGGTGATTTACAGAATGTGTAGTTTCTAAGGGTTAATAACTGTGATCTAAAATGTGCCAGTTTGTGGGAACTGTTGAAAGTTTTATTCAATGCAAAGAGAACTGCTTTTTTTTCAGGACTATAGTGGCAGGTACACAGAGGTTGTCCAATTAGCCATTAAGTTATGATAATTTTGTAGCTTTGTTGATGGTGGCATTGAATATGGGCATTGAATATGCCTAAACTGTAAATCATCATGCCATTTGTTTTACAACTGAAGGAAAGTGTGGGTGGTTTAATGATATTTTATCACTAAAATACAGAAAAGTATGGGTAAAGAACGGACCCTTGAGTTACCTCCTCTGCTAGTGTAACAGAATATGAAGATGTAGAACCTATTTTGACTGACAAAGATCAATCTGAAAAGTAGTCCTGGAACCACGGAGTGATTTTAAGACTAACTCCACAAGATAAAAGAGCACTGTGAATTAATGAGTGATTCACCAGATGAAATGGAAGAGTTAGCAAGACATATGAAAATATCTCTCATTAGAAATCCCTTTTACACCATTACTCATTATCCAGTTAGAAGTCATTTGTCCCTATAAGGAAGTGCACTCCATTTTATACTGTTAGTCATTATCCCGAGTTAGAAGTCATTTGTCCTTATAAGGAAGTGCACTCCATTTTATACTATTAGTCATTATCCCGAGTTAGAAGTCATTTGTCCTTATAAGGAAGTGCACTCCATTTTATACTATTAGTCATTATCCCGAGTTAGAAGTCATTTGTCCTTATAAGGAAGTGCACTCCATTTTAAATTATTAGTCATTATCCCGAGTTAAAAGTCATTTGTCCTTATAAGGAAGTGCACTCCATTTTATACTATTAGTCATTATCCTGAGTTAGAAGTCATTTGTCCTTATAAGGAAGTGCACTCCATTTTATACTATTAGTCATTATCCGAAGTTAGAAGTCATTTGTCCTTATAAGGAAGTGCACTCCATTTTATACTATTAGTCATTATCGAGTTAGAAGTCATTTGTCCTTATAAGGAAGTGCACCCATTTTATACTATTAGTCATTATCGAGTTAGAAGTCATTTGTCCTTATAAGGAAGTGCACTCCATTTTATACTATTAGTCATTATCCCGAGTTAGAAGTCATTTGTCCTTATAAGGAAGTGCACTCCATTTTATACTATTAGTCATTATCCCGAGTTAGAAGTCATTTGTCCTTATAAGGAAGTGCACTCCATTTTATACTATTAGTCATTATCCCGAGTTAGAAGTCATTTGTCCTTATAAGGAAGTGCACTCCATTTTATACTATTAGTCATTATCCCGAGTTAGAAGTCATTTGTCCTTATAAGGAAGTGCACTCCATTTTATACTATTAGTCATTATCCCGAGTTAGAAGTCATTTGTCCTTATAAGGAAGTGCACTCCATTTTATACTATTAGTCATTATCCTGAGTTAGAAGTCATTTGTCCCTATAAGGAAGTGCACTCCATTTTAAATTATTAGTCATTATCCCGAGTTAGAAGTCATTTGTCCTTATAAGGAAGTATACCATCAATCAGTATTCAGAATGTTGTCATTGTAGTGCAGCCAATCCAAACCCATTCTGGTTTCTCGCTCGAATAGCAGAAGTTATACTAATTATGCAGGTTAATAATAGGTTAATTATACACTAGATTTTCTAATATTATAACAAGAGAGAGGGATAGAGACTGACCTGTACTTAGATGGAAATTTAGGTTTAGGTATTTTTAGAAGAGGTTTTATGAATCCATTTTTCAGACTGTGGAAATGAAGTTGTAAATGAGAGAGATGTTGTAGATGTGTTGGGCTTTACAATATAGTCTTTGCATAACTTGATACACCATGAGTTGGGGGGAAAAAAGAACATAAACTCTAAAACATGGGAAAAGAAATACCAGCCCGAAACAAAAGTAGTAAAGTACCCCAAATTGCTATCTGTAGAAGGCAGCTTGAAATGAAAACTGTAAAAAAGCATATAACACATTCCATATGCAAGTAATGGTATATTTAAAAGTACATACCTAACCTATCCTTCCTATGTCAGTATACCTAACACCAGATCCCATCACAATATATGAAAAAATAAAAACTCATATTTGAAAGTTATGCATACTTCAGAAATCCACCAATTATTTTTCATTTATTTATTTATCCTTTGTTGACTGGGTTAGTCCCACTAGGCTAGTAGCCTGTTTTCAGAGGAGACCGAAGGTGGTGTTTATACTACAAGGGGACATTTGGCTAGAGCATTAGGGAACTTCCGCTACTCATTGAGCCACACTCACGGCTAGCCTGGTGTAAGTACATGCACACGTCCCATTCCTAGTGAGGCGGCATCCAAGAGGAGAGTGCGAGGCATGGAGAGACTGATGGAAGGAGTGGAAGCAAATGTCAGCTAGCAGGGAGATATACAGACAGAAACAGATGGTTAGGAAGTTGCATTTCAAAATAATTTGTTTGCTGAGTCAGAGGAGATGGTGAAAGAAGAATGCATTGATACAGCCCTTCAGTCTGGAGGGTTGCAGGATGATATACTGCATGAGATGTTAAATCAAAGTGAACCAGAAAATGGAGGAGACATTTCTTGGGGGGAGATAATGGAAAAAATACAGGAGGTAGAATCTGAGGTAATCCTAAAAGGGGAAATTACACAGAAGAAAAAAGCATGCAGAGACAGATGGAAGCAACTATGAGCAGAAAGAAAAAAGAAATGACAGCATGAAATGAAACTTTGTGGTGAAAATACAGAGTAAAAAGAATAATTAATTGAATAGATATGAGGTACAGAACATTATAATACTACCTTTGGGTGTGAAAGTCCAGAAGGTAAGAGCTTTTATTTTGATAAACAGAGACATTTTGTGACATTATTTTTTAGACTGTTCATGGAATGGAAAGATTTTTTTGTAAGTATAAAAAGGGACAAATTGATAATCCATGGAACAGTTATGTAATAAAAAGCCTTTTTCTGGGAAACAAAAAAAAAAGCATATACAGTTTCAAACAGAAGTAGAAAGAGAGACTTTGAAGATGGTGGTATTTGCAGCTTCATTACATATGTGTGAAGTACTGAAATGGATAAATGAGAAAAATGAGAACTTAGCAGTAAAATTTTTAACTATGAAAAATTTGGGGAGATTCTAAAAATAAGTAAAATTTTTATTTTTTTATTTATTTTTATTTTACATTTGTTTACAGGGAAAGTCCAGTTGGACACAAATACTTTTTCAGTGGAGGCCCGGGGAGAAAAGCTCCACATATAACCCAGAAAGATATAAACTTTTACATATAAAATCACCACATATAACTCAGAGAAATGTACCCATTTACATATACAACATAAAGTCATGATCTTATGAACACATTAAGATATACAGGCTCAACATATAACACAGAGAAATGTATATATTTACATAGGTTTACTATTAAAAAGTCGAAATTTAAAATAAAAAGTGTACTAAATACCGAAATAATAAACTGAGATAAGTAAAAACCAAGTGTTGTAAATACCAAAAAACCTACATAAATGTTGAAAATATCGAATTTTGACATTTTTCTGTGATTTACGGCAAACCCAATCCAAACGTGAAATACAGCAATATAAATACGTGTTTCCATACCCAGTTGATGAAAGTAGTACTAATTAACATGTAGAACTCCATGAAAGGTGAAAGACAGACTTGTAAATCAACAGTGCAGTAGTGAAATGAAATCCACGTCCCAATAATCAATGCTAATACTGCGGTGGTGGTGCTGCGGTAGTGTTGTCGCCTTACAGTAAGACGTTGTCCTATTCAATTCTCAGCTAGAGTGTCTTCTGTGTGCAGACATGCGTGAATGGGCATACCTTCATTGAAGGTTGTGCGTCAGGGCTGGCAACTCGGCACATAAAAATCTACTGCCAATCATTAGTGGACCGGAGTTCCCCTGTGGCGACCCCTAACCAGGAAAAGCCGAAAGACACAACATAAGGCATGTCCCACACTCATAATATATCAAAGTATGTGCAACAGTTAGGCAGTGATGTTTCACAGTAGTAATCCTCCATCAAATATGGTTAAAAGGAGTAGTGATGTGCCATTAATTGAACAAAACCCAGAGGTGTAAATTCATCCCATTTAGCCAGTAGACGTTGAATCATATGCTCCTTGTCTGTAAGTCTAGGCTTCTTGGGTGAGATGGAACACAGCATAACAACTTCTGTTTCAAGTCTTCTAAATGGTTCTGCTCCAGACATATAGCATGTAAGACATCTGTGATGTATAAATCCTTCTTCCCAAATAAACTCCTTAGTCTATGGTGCCAATTTTCTACAGCATTCTGGCTCCTTGGGTAGCTCATAGTGCATGTATCCGACTGATTCCAGAAAGAAACATCAAAGAGAGGTGTTTGTCTCTCGGAGGTAGTACCTCCCATGCCATAATGTCTAGGATGCCCTAGAATGTAGTTATTTCTATAAAAGTCACATAATGGAGTACCCCTATCACCCAAAGCCTCCTCAATTGACATTAAAGTTTCCAGAACATGTTCTGCATGTATAAATGCCAGGGCAGGGATCTGTTTACATAAGAGTGCAAACTGCATGTCGGTACCATGCACTTGTGTTAAATCAAGCTTCTGAATCTGCCTCCAACGTATTTGGCACAGATGGAACCAGCAACTTTTTGCTGTACTATTTGGAAGGTGCTTTACAATGCTATTAACCACCCCTTTTTTGAAATCACTTAGGACCATTTTTGGTTGCAACTGCAGCTGGAATTCATCACATATGGACAGCAGGGTATCCCAGAACTGATTGTAGCACTCTTCACATTTTGAAGGGAGTATGGCATGTACAACAGGTACTACTTTATTGCTGACAGTACCATCCAAGCTACAATGTACAGAGTACACCTGCTTACAATCTCTTGTGCTAACAAGAAAGGTGCCATCCACCAGAATATAATCAGAATTACAGAGCAGACCAAAGTTACTCTCTGTTGTCAGAATAATTACATCATAGGTATGGCTACTGAGGGTGCTATGTTTAATGATGAACTGGCCCTGCTTCAAAGGTACCATGTCTTGACTTAGATCCTTTAGACTTGTTAGGTCACCCCTAGGATGTGTGCTAGTCCTACACCTCACCCTATGTACATATTGCTTAAGTGCATCTGTATTTGTCATGGTGGTCACTACATCAGTGGATGTGCTTGCTAGTACCTCCGATACAATCCTACAAGGGTCCTCTAATGTTTACTCAGTCTGGCTCTTAATTGCTTCACAGACCCTTGTCTGTTCTACCCTGACAACATCGGGTGCATGGAAATGTGCTATACTTTTCAGTAGCTTTTCTTCACTGTCACATTTCTCTGTTATGCAGTGGCCCTTACACTTCTGCTTTGATTTCTGTGCAACACCAGTATTTTTCCTCAAGTGTTTTCTTCTCCAAATAGTACTGGTAACCATCTATGCATATGATTGAGCATCCCTTCTAAGACTTAACCATACCATAGCTATTGCCAATAACTCCAGGATAACTCAATGTGTATGCTGCTCAGCCATCTTAACTTAGCACACCTATAAGTCAATCACAGTGACATGATTACTAACATTGTTATGCACTACACTTGGTTAACTACAATCCACCATATACTGTCAACATGCTTTCAATACCTAATAATACACCAAGTAGACTTAGCAATAACCCTCTACTGCCACTCTATGCAACCCACACTTCACAACAATAATACTATATTAAATACATCTGCATACTTCCAGTTAGCACATAACATTTGGAGATGCAATTCTGAACACAGTACGTAGTACGCATGGGAACATATCACATACAGTAAACAGTTTCAGAATGGTGTTTTACGGCTATTAACACAGGGTGTTGTTAATAGCTGGAATATATTACACTCATTAGCAAGCTGAAGCACTGCAAAGACAACCTCCTCACATTTACACTGTCAAAATGACTCTGCTTGTTTGTCTTTCAGCTTTTCTCGGTTAGGGGTTGCCACAGCAGAACTCCGGTCCACTAATGATTGGCAGTTGTTTTTTATGGTGTTGAGTTGCCAGCCCAATGCCCAACCTTCAACAAAGGCACACTCATGCTTTAAAAAGGCAATCTCAGATGTGTTGCTATGAAAGCCATAAACACATAATAAGATTGTTATAATATAACAATTTTGACAAATGTATCAATATATCAGATGGCAATATAAATAAGCTGTACACCATATACTTTTCAACTGTCAAGATTCATTATTCAGGAAAATATTGTACTAAATGTACATTTCACTAAGCCTTGATTTACAACTAATATAGGTTCATAGGTTCATAGGTTGGTACTGGGCTATCAGCCCAAAGGCATATATTAGCCCAGCCACGTTGTGCAGTATTCACCACCCCTTTAGTAGTTCCCTAGACCCTTGTACTAGCAACTAGTACCCTTGGCCCCTATCTAGTAGTGCTGTTGGTGTGATCTCTGGTGTGAACTTTCTGTTACCCATCCAGTCATCAAGGTTTCTCTTGAAGAGTGATAGTGAGGGGCTCTGTCTTATGTAGATCGGGACCCTGTTCCATAGTAAGGGAAGTCTCTGCGAAGGGAATCTATCCCTCCAGCATGTTCTATTCATTGTTGTGTTGAGGTTTATACCCCTAGAGCGTGTAGCTCAAGTAGATTTGGTTTTGTTAAGATGGAGCATGTTCAACAATTCTGGGTTGGACATGGCTCTGTACGTTAGACAGAGATTGCCTCTGAGAAAGTGGTATGCAACAGAGAACAGTCTTAGCTTTTTCAATCGTGCTGCATAGGGCAACTGTTTGAGGCCAGTAATCCTCTTGGTTAGGTACCTTTGTGGTCTCTCCAGCTGCTGGAGATGTCTAGCCAGGTACATTCCAGATGGTGCATTGTACTCAATAATGGGTCTGATGAGGGAAGAGTAGAGGGGCACCATTACATCCTTAGATCTTGATGCAAACCCTTTCCTGATCAGATGGGTCACATAGAAGGATTTTCTAACCACTTTGGCAACATGGTTATCAAAGGAAAGCTGACTATCTACTTGGGTCCCTAGATCCCTTATTTCTTCTTCAGATTTCAGGGGATTACCTCCTATGTTGTAGTTTGTGGGTACTCTGTTTTTTCCAAAGGGGATTACTACCCATTTTTGCATTTAGCTTGAGACCATGGCTTTGACACCATGCATCAGTCTCATTTAGGCCCTTCTGGAGGATCTCCATGTCAGCCGGAGACTCTATTATAGCACCCAGTTTGCAGTCGTCCACAAACTTAGTCAGCCACAGCCCTTCCGTGCTTGCCTGTACTTCTGAGAAGTATATGCCAAACAGGAGGGGCCCCAGGACAGAGCCCTGAGGCACACCACTCATTACTGGTCTGGATTCGGACATAGATCCCGCTACTCTTACTTTATGGGATCTGTCTGAGAGCCAGTTTGCGATCCATCTTGTGACGTAAGGGTTTAATATCACTGAGCTATTCATACCAAACAAACTTGTACACATTTTATGCTCCTGATTTTAGATTTAAATGTAGATGCCTTAGTCTAACTGCAATTATACATTAAGGTAAACCATTATATGCGACCGTAACACAACTTTCATCATGTCAGATTCAGCAAATATGAACAGTAATATGTGTGTTTAATTATACTTTTGTTAAACTGCCATGGACTAACATACAATGCCTATACCTGCAGCAGTTATCTGTGTTAAACTCACCCTTCCCAGGTATTCCTTAATGTTGTCTAGCTTGTATGTGGAATCCGTCAATGAATAGCATCAAAAGTCCACTAGGTTCAACTATGGCACACAAACCATCTGTATATAGCAACGACAGCTAATTCCACGCAACAGCATTTGGGTGCTCCCCTTATGAACATCTACAGAAATGCAACAGGTAGTTCCACGACGCATCTTTATTTGTGTTATCACATAATGACAGATTACATTATGCGAAGTTCAGATAACCGAATTTGAATGCTGGATGACTATCCGGTTTCGAAATTATGAATGGACAGCATTGTTAAGGTTCGGAATTATGCACTTCGAACTTCTGTCAGGCAGGTAAGTGATTGGTGACTTTTTAATAGTAAACCATTTACATATGGTATAATAAACATATATACAGAGTCAAAGTAATAGCAGGTTCATAGGTTCATAGGTAGGTACTAGGCTATTTGCCCTAGGGCCTATATAAGCCTAGCCAAATGGTACCCTGGCTTTTGCCACACGAGAAAATTATTTTCCTGTGCCCCTGTCAAACAGAGCCACAGAAGTGATCCCCAGGATGAATTTCCTATCTCCCATCCAGTCATCAAGATTTTTCTTGAAGAAAGCTAATGAGGAGCTTTGTTTGATATAGATAGGTAGTTTGTTCCAGAGTATGGGAAGTCTCTGAGATAGGACTCTATCCCTCCAGCATGTTCTGTTTATTGTGGTGACAAAGCTTAGGTCCCTAGAGTGTGTAGCTCAGAGGGATTGGGATTTCTTTACGTGGAGCATGTCCAACAGCTCTGGGTTTGACATAGCTTTGTATGTTAGGCAGAGATCACCTCTGAGTAGGCGATATGTGACAGAGTAAAGCTGGAGTTTTTTGGGACGGTCTGCATAGGGCATCTGTTTGAGGCCGGTAATCCTCTTTGTGAGGTATTTCTTTGGCCTTTCCAGTTATTGTAGATGTCTTGTGAGATACATACCAAAAGGGGCATTGCACTCTATAATGGGTCTAATGAGTGATAAGTAGAGGGGAACAATGACCTCTTTTTTCCTGGATGAGAAACCTTTTGTGATGAGGTGTGCCACGTAGAAGGATTTCCTGACTACTGTGTCAATGTGATTATCAAAGGAGAGACTACTGTCCCCCTGTGTCCCATGGTCTCTTATCACACTTTCAGTGTTAAGTAGACTACCACCTATGTGGTAGTTCATAGGTACAGAGTTTTTACCAAAAGGGATGACAATGCACTTTTTGGCATTGAGCTTGAGGCCATGGCTTTGTCACCAGGCGTCTGTCTCAGGGAGGTGCTTTTGTAGGATATCCACGTCATTAGAAGATTTGATTATGGCTCCTAGTTTGCAGTCATCTTCGAACTTTGTTAGCCAAAGACCTTCTGTGTTAGCCTGTACTTCAGAGAAGTAGATACCGAACAGGAGAGGACCTAGGACTGAACCCTGTGGTACTCCACTTTAGCAAGATACTGTTTTTTTCTATATAATGTACCAAGTTTTTGTGCAGTTTCTTATGGACTGGGCAATATGGATGTCAAATCTCATGTTGGTATCAATCACTACACCCAGAAGCTTAGTTTGGGCTATAGGTGAAATGATAGCATTGTTCGTGGAGATGATATTGACTGAGGGGGAGGGGCACAGTGTGTCTTGTCAGTTAGAAAGCATGAGGACTGTTTTGTTAGGATTAGAATTAATTGGGAATTAGTCATGTGTCAACTGCTGAGAAGGAGTGTTGTGTTATTAATTGTAGTTGTTGTAGTGAAGGAGCTGCACATATTAGTGTGCAATTGTCTGCATACTGAACAAAAGACGCATGCAGGGTTGAAGTGTGAGAATTACTAGTAAATGGTGTAAAAAGTATGGGACCAACGATAGATCCTTGAGGAACTCCTAGGGTGACAGGTAGAAGAGGAGAGAGGTTTTGCTCCCATTGTACTGATTCTAGCACCCAGTTAGGTAGTCTTGGAACCATGCAAGATTACACTGGCTTAGATTCAGATCGGAGAGGACATTTATAAGTTTATTGTGTCAGACCATATCAAAGGCTTTTGATAGAATGAGAAAGATAGAAGATGCAAATGTGTCATTATTTCTGTGATGATTGACTGCATTAGTGAAATTCATTAGAGCAGAGGTAGTACTATGGAAGGGATGAAATCCATGTTGAGTATTGCACAGAAGTTTGTTAGTAAGTAAGAAGTCCATAATTTGTGTGTGTATATACATCTCTCAAGAATCTTGTACAAGGGCGGTAGGATAGTAATTGGCCAATAGTCAGACAGTTCTCTTGAATTGCCTCCTTTGTGTAATGCAATATGTGAAATTTTCCAAATAGAAGGGACTTGGTGTCCCGAGATGGATCTGTTAATAAGGATGGATACAGGGTAGGCATTTGCATCAACAATGACTCTGAAATAGTCAGCTGATAGGTTGTCAGCTGCTAGGGTTGTGTGCTTTACTTTTTTTAAGTAGTTTTTTTTGTCATGCTAGTTGAGAGAGGTTGTATGGAAAAGGTGGTGTTGTTACATTATATAGGAAGAACTGGGGTGGGGGTGGAGACATAATTGTTAGAAAGAGCTAGAATTGTCTCAGTGAAGTATTTATTGAATTGGGTAGCTATGCAATCAGAATTGTTAGTAATAGACAGGGAAGGTGTGCTAGTGTTACCTGGTAATAGGATGCTATTAATATCTGACCAAAACATTTGTGGGTTATTTTGGTATTTAATTTGGATATTATAATAGTAGTTTATCTTGTCCTGTTGTTTCTAAGCTCTTGGTATGCCTGTTTAGCAACTTGAGATCTAATTTTGTGCCAAAGATCCCAGGCTTTGTCTTTCTTTTTAGCAGTGCCCGAGTTTCTTTGTTTAGCCAAGGGGCAAAGTTAGATTTTATTCTTATAGTTCCAGGTGGAGCTAGTGCATTCAAGATTATCATGAATGTAGAATTAAAATATTTAACAGCATCCTGTAGGAAGAGATGTTTAAGTGGTTCCCATTTGTAAAGTCTGAGGATGGATATGAAGATTTGGGGTTAAAATGTTTTTTTATTCCTTATTAGATGGCAAGTAGTGTGTTTTAATGGAATTATTCAATGCCTAAGTAGATAGGCTGTAGATGGTCATTGAGACTATCTGGGAGACAGCCAAAGTGGAAGGAGAGATCAGGTCTATTTGTTAATAACTAATCAAGGATGGAGTGCCTTTGAGATGACTTATCAACCCTAATAGGTGTAAGAATGATTTGGGTGAAGCCATGAAGGTTGATGTGGTTAGTGGGATTTTGTGAGTTGCAGGATGACCAATCTATATTGAAGACATCCATGATTATTGTTTTATTGTTTCCTAGGGCAATGCTTTTGAGGGCCAATGCAGTAAAGTTTCTACTGTGGAGAGGTTATTTCTGCATGGTATATAGGTTCCTATTATATTTAAATGATTTTCAGAATTAATCTTTAGTTTTGTAAAAATCACCTCAGCATTGTCAAAGTCAGGGACATTATGATCAATGGCTTCTATAATAAGGTTATTTTTAAATATAATGGCTATTTCACCTCCTCTTTTGCCCTTTCTGTCCACCTGTAGAATATTATATTCAACACCAAGCATTTCATTACTGTTGATTTCAGGTTTTAGCCAGGTTTCAGTTATTAGAACACTATCTGGTGAATATAGAGAGACAGTGGCATGTAGCTCTTGGATTTTGTTAGTAATACTTCTGATATTGATATGTAATAGCAATAGAGCAGTTGCTTTCCTGGGGTGATTTAGTAAACTCTGGGATTGGTTGGTGGGTTGGGGATATTCTATCTATATTAGTTTTTGGGCTGGGATCTGGGTGGATGTTTCTGCTAAAAGTTAGTTTAGATGTTGTATTTATTAAGGTTTTTAGAATTTTGAGTATGCACCTATCATATTTCAGGGAGATATGGGAGGAATTGTGGTGTGGGAGTAGATTGTAGGGAGCTTGTTGGATGGATGTAATGTTAAAGATTGATGGGGATATGGTAAAGCTTTTAGGTTTTATTTTTTGTGGATGGGAGAATGGAGTAGTATAGGAGTGAACTGAATAATTTAGGTGGATGTGGTAAGAGGTAAAATGGGCAGCTGATGACAATATTATTAGGGCAGCAGTGTATAAAGGAAATGTATTGCTGCAGTGAGAGTTAGAAATAGACAAGGCTACTAATGATATTTGATTTAAGCTGCTGGTACTGAGCTTTTAGTTAAATGCATAATATTTAATTGACTACATGACTTTGCTGTGGTTTCAGAGAGAGTATGGTTAATTAAGGTGTGCTGTGTTTTAAATGATTTTTCCATATGTGATTGGTTACTGGGGGTAGTGAGAGTGGTTAGCTAAAAATAAATGTCAGCATAGTAGGGTGGATGGAAAATGGGTGTAAGGTAGAGGAGTGGAGTGAGCCATAGCGCAGTGAGGGCAAATGGAATGGGTAGACCTTGGCCTTATCGTTCTAAAGCAAACAAAGTTATCAGGGACCCTTAACCCCAGGTATGTTCACACGGACTATAAAATTCTTTGACCCACTGAACTATCCTACTTTCTACTTAAATATTATCCTTATGTAAGTTGTAGGGTGCAGGTGAAGCTAGAGCATTGGCAACAAGAACACTGACATTAAAGTGTTTTATTTAATCAGAAAACAGGGAGGGACTTAATGGTATGAGAGAAGCAAAAGAGAAAAAGAATGTTTTAATGAAAAAATAGATAATTATCATGAAAAAATAAAAATGTGGAAGATAAAGATTGATGTGATAGAAGATCAGAAAATATGGAATAAAAAATATAATGGTGCAACATTATTGTGTTAACTCATATGAAAATTTTCCAGAAGAAAAGAGTAAAGCTATAAAAGAAAGACATAAGTAGTGTAGCAATAAAATAGAATGTTAGGATTTTTTATGGAGACTGGGAATAAAGAAATTGCCAGTAAAAGTAAATATGCCTTATGAAAAGAAAAGTGAGGGAATATGACTGTATTGTAGTGAAAAAGAAACCACATAACATGTTTTTTAATCTAAAAAGGTGGCTCAATTATGTGAAAAATTATGTGAAGAAAATTTTTTTGGAGAATTATAAAATAGTAATATAAATATGGATTTGATTGAAAATGGATATTATAAGAATAGAAACAAAGAATATAAAATAAGAATATATAAAATGTTGTTGGTGATTTGGAATGAGAGATTAAATGAGATTGTCCTGGGGATTCAAAAGACTCCATGTAGGCTTTGCATCAAACCTACATGGAGTTTACATGTTAGTGCAATAAGCACCAGAGCTAATCACATATGCATGCCGCGCTTTTGCCAGAATATGTGAGTTTAAGTTATTCTACACGTTCTGCAGGGACAGACGTGTACAACTCTAATGATCACCAGTATTCTATAAGGGGAAGTTATCATCACTTTTCCAAAAAAAAAAACTGGAGATGAATTCAGGGGCAATCCTTGCCATTTGAGAGGTTTGCATGACATATAAGCCACAAGCCACACGTCAAAGAATCAAACCCATGACAACAATGTTGTCAGTGATCTCTGTATTTACTAGGTGCAACACAGAAACGCATATCACACATGCATCTTGTACAACACCTTGAAGGGAAGTCTGCACTGTCAATTCCTAAGCGGTATGCATACCAAAGAATAGTTCTGTATGGGCCATAAGATGTGTGCAAACTTACTTTGTCAGAAGTAATACATTTGACTAAAGCATCCCTGGCTGACATAGGTATCATCCATAAGGATAACAGCCCTTACAAACAACATACTATTATGAGTGGATTCCCTACACACAGCTGAGTATTGCATGCATCAGCCACATGCAATAGCAATGGATGATGTCTGAAACATCTGCAATTGATGAGTGAATTAAGAAGTGGTGTGTTATAATGAATGGTACGGCAGCATGTGAGACTGATGGCAATAAATCAGCTATGGCCATTTTCACGGAAACTACAGCAGTGCAAAGCCTAGTGTCAATAAGCGAGGAAGCTGTCACTGTGATGTTGTATACATACCAAACAATACATGAAGCTATAAGCACATGCAAACCTCAAGACATGTGCCACACGATCCCTGTTCCCCTGACATTGTCAGTCATAATGTTATACTGGCATGAAATCCTGACATGCATGCATATGTCATCATGCAAATTATCAAGTGTTAGTACTGATGTGATGTACTGTTACATTTGTGATGCTATATAGTCACACTACAGCTGTACCTAGGATATAATTGGACTTCATAGGTTCGTGGTTTCATAGGATAGTACTAGGCTAATGTTCCAAGATGACATAAAATCCTAGCTGTATTTAACATGAGTTTCACAATTTTAAATAGTTATGTGAACAAAGTTTACACCATTATGAGCCTATGCTATGTTATCTAATACTAACTGCCTCTATCCATCAGGGACATGGAGGTAACACCATGAGTAAAATTGCCAATAACCATTCACTGATGTAGGTTACACTTGAATAAGGTCACCAAAGGCTTTTGTTTTATGTGAATGGCAACATTGTTCCAGAGAAGGTGTAGCATCTGAGAGACATTGCCATCTCTCTAACATGATTTACTATGTCAGAGGCTAGGTTAATATCCTTGGAATGAGTGACCCTCATGCAGTGTAATATTTCCATCAGGGATGGACTGTAGAATGCCTTGAATAGCAGACATAGATCAGCCCTTAGTAGCCTGTAGGGGCCAGAATACAGTAATATGCCCTTCAATCTTTCCATGTAGGACTTGTCTTTAACACCCTGTATCTTCATTGTGCAAAATCTCTGGTGTTTCTCCAGCTGTTGCAGATGTGTGGTGAGTTGCATACAAAAGGGTGCATTGTTCTCAATTATTGTTGTGATGAGGGTCGATTACAATGAAATTATAACATCCTTTGATTTGGATGACATGCCCATGCTTACAAGTTCTGCCACATAGAAGGGATTTATCACCACTGTGGACACATGGTGGTCGAACTTCCAATTACTATCTACCTGAGTACCCAGATCACATACCGCTGGGTCTACTCATTGGGATGTACTGTCTATATGGTAATTAGCTTGGGTATTTGCTTTACAAAAGGAAATAATTATGCATTTTTTTGGCATTTTAGTGTGTCTCCCTGGCTCTGGCACCAATTATTTGTGTGAGTTAATACCTTATACAGTATATCAGTGCCATTACTGGATTCAAGGAGTGTGCATAATTTACAGTCATCTGCATATCTGGTTGGACAAAAAATGTCTAAGTTTGCCTTGACTTCTGTGAATTAAATTCCAAACAGAAAGCGGCCTAGTACAGAACCCAGTGGTACTGAACTGTTCACTGGCCTCTTGCTAGAGGTGAATTCACACACTTTGACAGTATGTGTCCTGTTGATGGTCCATCATCATACTCACTTGGTGATATAGTGGTTTATGGATAGTTGATGCAGTTTTTCTGTAATACCTGAGTGTAGAATTGTGTCAAATGCCCTGGCCAGGTCAGGTCCATGGCCTTGGTGACCTTCTCAAAGAAGTAAACAAGATTTAACAGACATGATCTAGCCTTAATAAATAAAAAATTGGGTTGTTTACACAGTCAAGAGATCATCCACGTCCTTGTTGATAAGGTCCATAATGGTTCTTTCCATTGGCTTACAGATGAGGCTAGTCAGGCTAATGGATCTATAATTACCTGTGTCAGATGATGGTCTCCCCTTGTTCAGACAGATGACTGTTGCTGTCCACCATTCTGCCAAAAAATAACCTGTCTGGGGGCTGTGGTTAAGTAGGGATCCAGCTGTGTCTGCTAGGTCATGTTTTAATTTATTGATAAGGCAACCTGAGATGTTGTCAGGGCTCATTGATGCTATGTTTTAGCCTTAGAGACCACACAGATGAGCTGCTCTCTTGAGAAAATATTCAGAGTAATGTTTGCATGTATACATTGGGTGATGAGTAATGGGGATCACAGGGGTGAGGTTTGATCCAAATCAATCAGGTTGTCTATTGCATCTGGTTGAATGTTGGTAGTGGCATCCACAACCATGTTTGTGCATAGCTGTGTATTCCCGTTAAGAATTTGACTTACTTAAAAATAATTTGCAACAACACTGCCAAATACAGCCTTGGCTATGCATCACATAACACACAGTGGAACTGTTCACACAGTTGTGCAACTCTACCTAGTTCACGTCATTACATCAGTTGCACATTATATGCTTATATGTTTATCATTGGAAAGGTGTGCATGAGGGCTCGGATACCATATGCAGGCACATTACAAATTACATGGATGTGGTGCATGCAGAATAATTAATTACATAAATGATGACAGTTACACAATGCTGCTGGGCAACACCTGAATAATTCTTGTGAATAGCAACACAATTGTGCATAAAAGGAATTCCCCAAGGTTACAAGCAAATTTTAATTGGTTATATGTTTGTGTATATAACAGCATTACAATATGTGGATGAAACAAGGCATATGTGCCATATAATGAGTATGATGTAATATTGCTCAATACCACACAGCATTTCTTGAAGTTAGGTATACACATGCACACATGTGCCATACTGCAAGTGTCACTGTGATGGTTGAATGACAAATGTGTAGAATGTTAATATACTCCACTAAAAGAACACATACCTTACTAAGGCAACAGTATACATAGCAACATCCTATGTCAATTGTCCTCAAGAGGCATATTACTACATCTGTTATGGAATGAACATGTTATAAAATGACAACAGTGTCCATCCATACATTACCTCATATCACAAATTGGAATGCAGTGTTTGTTATAGGGCTGCCATATAGCCACAGTTCAACACAGCACATGTGGATGACAGCAACATTGACATGTGCAATCTTCATAGCATTATAGGACATTACTAGGCTAAAAGCCAACAGCACAAAAAATTCTATCCATTATTATACCATTTAAACCAAAATCACCATGCCCACATGATGGTAGATAGTAGGGTTAAGTGCATATGTGTGTATGTGTGCAATTGTATTACACACTGCCTCTGTCCATATGTGATGCACACCATCCCATGACAGAATTAGCAAACACACATCCAGATGGCTTGCAGAGAGTCCTGGAAGGGGTGTGCTTTCACAATATATGTATGAATCTATGAGATGATGATATTATCCATGGTTCTGCAGGAAGCATGTCATGTTGGCAAAGAGAATTAGGGTAGCTTGGATTCATGGGGCTAAGTTAAATGTTCTCCTGAGTGGGATTCAAATGAAAAGACATTCAAAAGATCATATACTGGCAGCAATATACCACTAACCACACACACAGCAGTTGAATGAGATCTGATTTGAACATTCGGCCTGTGTCAGTATACAAATTGGATTCTGTATGACACAACAGTAGCACCACCACAGATTTCTAACTTTACACTGGCATAGTGCACTTTATAGAGGATTACAGCATCAGTGTATGCTGAGAAGAAGATGTGTGGAGAAGTGTGTCACATAGATGTGAATTCACACCTTGGTGTAAAATTGTCTGCCCACTTATATTTGAATAAACACACGCACACACACACACACACACACACACACACACACACACACACAAACACACACACACACACACACACACACAAACACACACACGCACACACAGTCTGCTGTGAGATTAGAACCACAAACTATCTACTAACACAAGCTAGAGAACACAACAGTTAACGCTTGTGTCAACAGAGTGAACTTTAGTGGGGATCACATCATAAGTGTATTTTGATAATAAGAATTGAAAAGGAGGCATGACATAGCTGAAGTCTCACATGCAGTTTTAAAATTGTCTCAAGACTGGTAGTAGAATGAACATACAAGTTGACCACAGTGAAATTAGAACCCCTACCTAGCTACAGAATGCAGTACTTAATGCAAGCGCTGCAGCACAAGTCTGACTTTCATACTGTCAGACAACATTTTATAGCAGACAACATCATCAATGTCTGGTGAGAAGATGTTAGTAGGAATGTCCCACATGCTGCTCTAAAACAGTCTCTATAAACACACAAGATGACCGCAGTAAAGTTAGAACCCCTACCTAGCTATCTACAGAACACAGTACCTAAAACAAGTACCACAGCATAAGTCTGACTTTTATCCTTTTGCAGAACACTTTATAGAAGATTACATCAGTATATGTTGGGAAGGGCTGTATGAACTTGCTGTGTAGTCATGTACAACTGTAAAACTTTTTTCTCAATGAGATCTGAGTGATGTCAGTAAGACACAGACTCATGTCTTCTGATGGTGCACACACACTTACACATACAAGTTGGCTGTAGTGAAATTAAAACCTCTACATAACTAGTTACACAAGCTAAAAACACAGTATTAATGCAAGCACCACTGCACAAGACTGACTTTTATGCAATTGCAGAACACTTTACAGCAGATGACATCATCAGTATATGCTGGGAAGAAGATGTTGGGATGGCTATATGAACTTACATGGTGTCATGTATATCTGTTAAACTCTGTTCTCCATGAAACTTGAGTGATGACAGTAGGATACAGAATAATGCTTTTCTGACTATGCACATACACAGTTACACATATAGGCACACACAAAATGTGTCTGTTGTGTAATTTGAACCCCTATCTATTTATTCAAGCTGAAGAAAACAGTAGTCAACATCCTCACCATCAATGAAGTATGATTTTTTCCTTGTCATAGTGGTCTTTATAGAGGTTGACATAATCATTTTAGGTTGCAGGTAATATATTCTGTTATGAGACTGGTGTGCAAAGTATGAACTTTGGATTTGCTTTTGTGCTTGAAATGTACACAAACACTTTAAAACACAGCTTCTTAACATCTATGCAATAAACTGTCATTAATGCATGTTGCAGAACTGAGACATATGTGTACCTGTTTATCTATATGTTGTGTACATAACATATTCAGTCTCATACACACACACACACACACACACACACACACACACACACACACACACACACACACACACACACACACACATTGTGTTATCAGCACAAATGTAAGTGTTGATGTATGAGTGTTCATATTGTGATGAAGTGATATCCACAGTAAGACATGTCAGACAAGATCAATTGCTAGTGTCAGTATAAAACATTAACAAATGTAGCAATGCAGTTGTGCTCTTTATTTCTGTATTGTACTGGACATTAGACCTATTACTGACATATCCATTTTCAAATGCATGGGTGCAGGACACTGAATCTGAGTAAATATGTGTTCAGTGACTAACAAGTACATTCCCTTTTGCTGTGTTTTTAAATGCCTTTTGATGGGATGAAGACTAACTTTACAATAAACATAGTAATACATGCCTAACAGCTCTTTACATAGCTCATTGCTGAGAAAATGATTTGCGTGAATGATGGCAAAGTGTTTATTTTTATTTTATTTTATTTTACATTTGTTAACCGGGGTGTATTTATTTTATTTTACATTTGTTAACCGGGGTGTCTGACAGTTAACAAATGCACATGAGATTTACATTTAATGAACATAACTTCAATTTGAGAAGTATTTATGCATATATGCTATGGGAGAAATAGCTGACAGATACTATGGTGTTCATATTGTAGTTTATATTGTAAATGTGTCATAACTTTTATGACATTTAGAACTGTTGCTGTTACTTTCTCCATTTGTATGAAGTTAAGCAGTGAGCAAATGCTGTTACCTGATTAAATGGGATAATGGTAATATTTCCATTGGTTTGCCTTCCTTTGTGCAAACAGGCTAAGAGGTGAGGCATGGCCATCAGCACTTTGGATAATACTGAGTATAAAAAAATACCTGCCTAGCTTTCCCTGTGCCAGCAGGTGTAAGAGCAGTAAGATCCTATTCAGAGCACAAATAACACAGGGTTCAAATCCAGCTGTATTAACTTTTTTACACATGGTGTCAGGATGTCATTATATAAGTAAATGTGATAATTCCTGAAAATGTGAGAAGCAATGACTACAGTGAAGTACTGTATAACAAAAACATCAGTCATGTGATTTATGTCAATACTCTGCACAGGAATTTGCATTTTTCTACATTCAGCAGTCTAAATAACTGTCAAAGTAAGTGTTTCAAAGTACTGCCTTTACTCTACTTTAACTCTGTGTTCTTTTAGAGCAACAAGTTTAAGCAGCATTGTATGAGAATAACCGGACTAGTGTGGCTAATTGCAAAAACTCACCAGTTTTTGCCATAGGTCATAAAGAACCATTCACCATCACTCAGCAACGGTGCACAGTGTCAAATGTCATGCAAATCCAGACAACAAAAAGTGAAGGCTTTATTAGGGGGTATTTATGCCATGTGTAACTGATAAATCGATATGCAGAGTAGTAGAATGCAAGATGGGAGATGAGCAGCTTTTATTCAGATAAGGATGCAGCACAACTGACCTGATGTTTGCAGTGAAACAGATACTTGAGGAGAAGCTAGAGATGAGGAGAGAGTCCAACTGGGCATTCCTAGACTTGGAGAAAGCATATGACAAGGTTCCAAGAAAGATGATCTGGGCAATACTGCTGTGGTTTGAAGTCCCAGAAATATCGATAGAATTAGTGCAGGCTATGTACAAGAACTCAATGACTCAAGGACAAACAGTGTCTGGCCTCACAGAGGGTTTCCCAGTGGGAGTGGGTGTACACCAGGGTTCAGTTCTGAGCCCACTGCTGTTCATACTGGTGATGGGCCACATTAGCATACAGGTTGGAGGAGAGAGATCAACAAAGTTACTGTATGCAGACAATGTGGTATTACAGGCAGACTCTGAGCTAGAACTTCAACAAAAGATAGGAGAATGGAATGTAAAACTGAAGGCAGGTGGGAATAAAATAAGCACAGATAACACAGTGGTAATGGCAATAAACTGGGGAAATCAGAAGAAACCGAGAATAGAGATATAAGGGAAGATAGTGGAACAGGTTAACATCTTCAAATATCTGGGAGGGGTGATTGAGGAGAAGGGAAGTCTGAATGAAGAGGTCAAAATAGAATCAGAGGGGCTGCAGCCAACTGGCATAGAGTATCAGGTGTAGACTATGACAGAAGAATGCCAAAGAAGCTGAAAAGTAAGGTGTACAAGACAGTGGTGTGACCAGTACTACTGTATTGTACAGAAACCTGGGCAGTAAAGGCAGAACAGTTGAAGAAGCTAGAGGTGATGGAAATTAAGTACTGAGAAGGGTGGTAAGATGCACACTGTGGGACAGATGAAGAAATGAGGTCATAAGAACAAAAGCCAAAGTAGCTCCAATTGTAGAAAAGATCAAAGAGAACAGATTATGGTGGTTTGGACACGTGCAGAAAAGCAGAAGACAATTTGGTAAGAAATATTTGTGGCAGACAGGAAGAAGGTAAAAGGAAGTGAGGATGTTCAGCAAAGAGGTGGATGATTTGTGTGAGAGAAGATCTGTGACAGTCAGGCATGAGTGTTGAGGAAGGCAGGAGTGTGGCACTGAACTGAGAGACTTTGCAACAGTTAACATGATACCCTGACCCCAGGTAGAAAAAATAGGAAAAAGGGGTCTGATGATGAAGATGATTTATGCCATGTGTGTGGTGTTTGATTCTATTTTTTGACTGGATTAAAGGTGTGAAAATGGGGTAGATAGGAAAGTGGTGAAATGAGGGGCAAGTAGGGAAAATAATAAAGTGTAAGCAATATAGGAATTTGCAGGAGGAAATTATGAAAGAGCCATAGCTATCCACTTCTTTTACAGTATGATGTAAACATGGTTAGAAAATTGGATGAATTTGGACTGTCACCACAACACAGATGGGTGACAACAATGCACTTATGTTGTATGGCCAACTGGACAAGATCAAGTGTGGCGAGAAGACACATAAACAAAGTGGAGAACTATGTATGGGACAATTTATTTTTTTTTTGTGGGACAGGTGCCCATTTTTTTTTAATTTCAAAAAGACAGGAATGGTTGGGATGTCAGGGTCAGGTAGTTTGGATAGGAGAGGAAGCAGTTGTAGACAAACGGGACAGACAAGACAACACAGGGATGGTGATGGACACAAAAGGTTGGGGGACACAATCATTGGGGCTTGATAGGGGAACCCTGAAGGCACATGCTCATCCAGCATGGGGAGAGTGAAAATCTAGTGCTCACCCTCAGAACTGTCACCACTGTCCCCTTCCTCAGCTTCCTGTTGAATTGCTTGACATTTGGGTTTTTCCAGAATTCCCACAAGCAGATTCTCTAGATGGCTGAGGCGTGCTCCAATGCTACTTTTTAAGACCTCACGCACCATCCCTGGCAGCTCCTGGTGGGTAATATAATCCCCACCTCCACCAATACTCCTGGAGGATACCAATGCAACAGCTGCCAGAGCAGTGCTGCCTGATGTTGATGGCCTAGGTACTGCAGGGTGTGCAGAGGCAGTACTGCAAGGTTGCATCCCAGATGTGCTGGGTGTTGGTGCTGCAGCTGGTGGAGGGGTGGCAGGCTTAGCCAAAGTGGTTGGACTACCTCCCTGTGCTTAAAATCATTTTGGTTGTTGGCAGAAAAGTCATTAGAATGGTGTGATCACACATATAAAAAAAGAGAGATAACAGGTGGGTGAGAGAAAAAAATGATTAGAACCATTATATGTGAAAACATTCTTTATTACAATTAAATGCACTTTTATTATTATATTAGGTATAGATCTTTCAAAATCAAAAATAGGATTGTGAATTTTAACAAATAGTCCTTGCAATATGCATATATTGCATATATGTTTTTAAAGATAATATAGATTAAGTTAACAGCATGGCATGTATGCCAGCTGTGATGAAATTAATATTAAATAATGATATTTTTGTAATTAGTATGCATTTGTTACTAGTGGGAATTGAACCCAGCAAATCTGCATATACTATTACACTTGTATCCTACAATTACCTTGAGCATGATTGCTTTTACAGTTAAGATATGCATGCTTAAGCTGATAGTAATATAAGGAAGAGCAATGATTTTAATTCAGTCATGTTCATTTGTGATGCATACATACCCCTTGCCTCTCTGTGCCTTTGTAATCATTCAGCATGTGCCTTTCTGTTCACTGAAATCTCCTAAGCAGCTGAAAAATAATGAAGGAGAGAAAAACAGACATGAAAGCATTATGCATACCAGTCTTGGCTATCTACAGCTTTCTATGTAAGTTAATGTTGCTTTATTTGTATACATACACAACTGTGGGATGTAAGCAGTCCTAAACTCATCCAGCCACTGGTTGAGTTGTGCCTGTTTGTGCCATTTCAGGTCGTTATTAATTAATTAATTAATTAATTAATTAATTAATTAATGCTGCCTGAATTGCTTTTCAGTGCAAGGTAGGACAGTCATGCTTGAGACAGCCTTGGCTAGACTTTTCCAAGCCTCAGACTTATTCCAAGATCCAGTATACTCCCCCTGCGGCAGCCTATGGCTGTAGCACTTTACAAGAAGTGCAATGAATATTCTTGACTCCTCCACACCCATCTTTGAACCCTGAATTGGTCACCATCCTTCCCAGCTCGTGCCATGTCTGCACATGTCATCCAACAACAGTTAAAGTGTTTTTCCACCAATTTGCATTTTATGGCCAGTAAGCAAAACCAGACAACCATGCCAACTGCATTTGTGCAATGTTAAGTGGAGAGCAACATTGCCAGACAAAGAGGAAGGCAGCTTATGAAATAGAAAGGATAACATAACAGTTGACATTACTTTGTAGCTTGTCTGCTGCTATACCCGGCAAAAATGTATCCAGTGGTCAAGTTATTTAACATATTATGTTAAATAACTTGACTTTTAAGAGCCAAATTGGGAGAGATCAATTTCTTTGACTTGACACATATTTTGTGGAGTCTGACAAACTGATAAAAGTAATTTGTACAATGTGGTATTAAATCTATGTAAAATAGAGAATACATAGGTGTTTTTCCTCATTGTCACAGAAAAAGTGCTTGTCAACACAGTCATTAATTATATATAGACATCAAAGAGTGAGTAGTGCTACATTTCAGTTAACCATGTATGTGGTTTATGCAATCTCAATGTAATGCAGGAGTAATGTATGACAATATACTGGAAATTCATATTCTTGTGTCACTTTCAGAGTTGATTTTTGATTTCTGTGTCAGATCACACCATACATTATGTTTTACAGCTATACTTGTGTTATGTGACTTATGTAGATGACAGTCAGTAAAGTAAGAAATCCATCCCAGGGCAGAAAAAAAATTAATTACAGAACCATAATTGTTATGATACCCTCAGTTACACATAATTCATATAATATCATGTGTATGCTCAATCAACCTGCTGCACATAGTTATGGTTATGTATAATTATCGGTGTATTGTTATTTTTGATATAAGTAAAACACCATTTAAAAAAAACTTGGATTGTGCTGGATTAGAACCCTGGCTCACCTGTGTTGTAGCCATGAACTTACACCTGGTATCACAGGAAAGCATGTAGCAGGTACATTTTTTACACTCAGTACTGTCCAGAATGCTTACTGCTATGCAACACTGCTTAGTGTGTTTGCGCAAAGGAAGGTGTAACAAGTAACAATGTTTCATTTTTGATAGTAACTATGTTTCTTTTTTGTCTACAGAAGTGAAACCTGTTTGCACACAGGTGAACACAATGCTAATATTACAGGCAAAAGCTAATATACATAATTTTTGTAAAGAATGTTTATGATCGTTTATTAGTAAAAAAATGTGAGACTCAAACCAACGTCTACCTATCTTATGTATTGTGTGCCTCAACATCTTTACCAGATGTGCTACACAGATGTGTAATTTATGCTGACATTATTATCCTAGGTGCTGACCGCCATGCAATGCCACTAAACATGATTGTGCTCCCTAAGGCAACTGACATTAATTTTTAAATATTTATGCATTTCACCCTGTGAGCACTAAGCTGTGTACAGTGAAAATACTAATAAAAGAAAAAAAAAACAGTTTAACACATGTTAAGGAGATACACAGCTCTGAATTTGAACTATCATTGTAATGAAATTACATAATACAGTGGCACTGTGTCATCTCTCTTTGCCACAGACACAGCTTTGCAACAACAATCAAACCATGGGCATACAAGTAATTCCCATTTCCTCTACAGTATTAACAGGACATACACTTGTACATTTTCAGTTGATTGTATATGTGGCTTACATATTTAGTACAATGAGTAATCACACAACCATTTATGAATATATGTGCACAAATGAAGTTCTGTCTTCTTGTATTGTGCTCATTCTTCCCTTATCTCTGCTGTAATCTCAGATATGCAGTCTATAGTGAATTGTGTGTTATTCACTTTAAATGTATGATAAAAATACATGACAGTGAAAAACACTTTTAAGCACAGGCAAGAGAGTTTGCCTGTTATTGGACAAAAATGATAAATGTGTGCTGTTTGTTTCATTTACAGTGCAATGAAAAAGTATTTGCCCCTTCCTGATTTTTTATTTGTTTTGCATGTTTGTCACACTTAAATGTTTCAGATCATCAAACAAATTTAAATATTAGATAAATATTAGACAAAGATAACCAAAGTGAACACAAAATGCAGTTTTTAAGTGATGATTTGTATTTACTAAGGAAAAAAACTATCCAAACCTACATGGCCCTATGTGAAAAAGTAATTGCCCCCTCCCCTTGTTAAATCATGAAGTAACTGTGGTTAATCACATTTTTGGGAAAGTTGAGTTCAATTTCACTAGCCACACCCAGACCTGATTACTGCCAAACCTGTTGAATCAAGAGATCACTTAAACAGAACCTGTCAGACAAAGTGAAGTAGGCCAAAAGATCTCAAAAAGGAAGACATCATGCCGCAATCTAAAGAAATTTATGATGCGATCTAAAAAAATTCTGGAACAGATGAGAATCAAAGTCATTGACATCTATTAGTCTGGAAAAGGTTAAAAGTCATTTCTAAAGCTTTGGGACTCTAGTGAACCATGGTGAGAGCCATTATGAACAAATGGAGAAAACGTGGAATAGTAGTAAACCTTCCCAGGAGTGGCCGGCCTACAAAAATCACCCCAAGAGCGCAGTAATGACTCATCCAAGAGGTCACAAAAGAACCCAGAACAACATCTAAAGAACTGTAGGCCTCACTTGCCTCAGTTAAGGTCAGTGTTCATGACTCAACCATAAGAAAGAGACCGGGCAAAAATGGCATGCATGGTAGAGTTCCAAGGCAAAAACCACTGCTGACCAAAAAGAACATAGAGGCTTGTCTCACTTTTACCAAAAAAATCTTGATGATCCCCAACACTTTTGGGAAAATATTCTGTGGACTGATGAAACAAAAGTTGAACTTTTTGGGAGGTGTGCATCCCATTACATCTGGCGTAAAAGTAACACAGCATTTCAGAAAAAGAACATCATGCCAACAGTCAAACATGGTGGTGGTAATGTGATGGTCTGGGGCTGCTTTGCTGCTTCTGGACCTGGACGACTTGCTGTGATTGATGGAACCAAAAAAACGGCTCTCTATCAAAAATCCTGAAGGAAAATCCAGCCATCAGTTTGTGACCTCAAGCTAAAGCGCACTTGGGTTCTGCAGCAGGACAATGATCCAAAAGACACCAGCAAGCTCACCTCTGAATGCCTTAAAAAAAAAACAAAATGAAGGTTTTGGAGTAGCCTAGTCAAAGTCCGGACTTGAATCCAACTGAGATGCTGTGGCATGACCTTAAAATGGTGGTTCATGCTCGGAAACCCTCCAAAATGGCTGAATTAAAACAATTCTGCAAAGAAGAGTGGGCCAAAATTCCTCAACAGTGATGTGAAAGACTCATTGCCAGTTATCACAAATGCTTGATTGCAGTTGCTGCTGCTAAGGGTAGCACAACCAGTTATTAGGTTTAGGGGACAATTACTTTTTCACATAGGGCCATGCAGGTTTGGATAGTTAATTTTCCTTAATAAATAAAATCATCACTTAAAAACTGCATTTTGTGTTTACTTGGGTTATCTTTGTCTAATGTTTTAATTTTTTTGATGATCTGAGACAAATATGCAAAAAAATAAGAAATCACGAGGGGGCAAATACTTTTTCATTCCAATGTAAAAGCCTGCTGAAGTTAGTTCCACACATTGGAAGTATATCCTTACTGACACATGCACTGCAGGGAAGGTTGAATTGCTGTTGTGTTTTCCTTCCTCTCAAACTAATCATTCACAGTTGCAAACCATTAGCAACTAACAGTGGTGTAAAGCCTACACTATGTTTGCATCTGATACACAAGGTCAAAAGTTTGATACTTAGCAATTCTAATGAGTTCACACTTCATTTGCATCTTCAACATTCTCAGAGGGCTGAATCTACAATATAGAAAGGTAACCGTGTAACTAGGGAACTTGAAGTTGAGGATTATTGTGTATTTGAACAAAACAGAAGTGTGGTCTGCCTTTGAAGGTAATCTGTAGAGAAGGTTTCTAATTTGGCTAAAGTATGCTTGTATCATTCAAGTACATTGAAGATTTAGTAAAATAATATGCTGATGCGGGCTGGAGGGATAGATTTCACTCTCAGAGACTCCATGCTGTGGAATAAATCCCGGTCCATGTGAGGGCAGAGCACCGCTGGTGGCTGGCTTCAAGAATCTTGACCTGTGGATGGGAGGGAGTTGTAGACATCAGAATCATCTCTGTGTCACTGCTGGACAGGACAGAGGCACAACAAACTAATGGCATTTTTTTTCATATAAGGGGTGTAACAAAGCAACAAAATTTGGGCTAGGCTTATAAATGCCTTAGGGCAGATAGCCTAGTATAAACCTATGAACCTATGAACTACAAATGTATTTATATATCCAGAGGACAATGGAACTTTTATGTGTATGCACTTCTTAATAATTCACTGTTGACATAGGTATTTTTGGCAAACCTTTACATTTTGTAGATAGACAGGTTATAAACTTTTATCACCAGTATTATTTTTACAATTTGATTTCACAATATTCTATACTATTGGAGAGAAATGTAATATATGTGTTACTGACACAGGTGCTCTGCTTCTGAGATGGCCCAGGGCTACCTCCATGGGAGTGGAGGGAACAGTGAGAAATGAGTGCCAATCATAAATGGACTTTTCTGTTGTAAAAGCATACATCCAGATAATTGTGTGGAAAGCATATATACAATTAATTTTGTGGTATTCCTTGGTTTGTACAAACCTTCATCTGTTTGCTATTTTAGGAGTGGAGGAATCACCTTCCATTCTGTTTTGCAAGAACAATTGTGTGTTTCAAGTGTTTTCCTGTTGAAAATGTGTAAGCATCCTGATATTTCAGTGGACAACATAATAAATTACTTAAGTGGTTGTCCTTGGTTTGGTCAATCCTTTGTGTGTGAGGGGGTGAGGTGTGACTGCCACATAACCTTCAGTTTTATTAAATGAAAAGTGTGTTTCCAATGCTCAATGTTCACAAATGTCTGAGTAAGCAAGACATTAGTTATGTGATAGGTATATGTTTTATCCTTCTCAGTTTTGTCACATGGGATTAAGACAAACAAGCATACAAATCTATATAAATCCCCTTTTAGTGACTCTTAAAATGAAGTGACAGTTCAGGTTTTCAGGCACCATGAAGCCTTTTTGCATGAGAGAGGATGTGGGGATATGGCTGCCTGAATGCAGATTTGGAACCAGTTAATGAATGATTTCAATGCAGTAGGAAGTTGCAACAGGAATTATGATAAGGTGTCTAATCAGGCCACTGATATGATTTCATCAGCCAAGAGAGCAACTGCAGTTGCCTAAGAACAGCTGGCTATGGGGGGATGGAGGGGTGGTCCTGCTACAGAGCTCTTACTGACACCAAATGAAGTGTTCCTGTCCATTGTCAGAGATCCAGACAGCTCAGCGGAAACTGCACACCATGTGCTTGATGTTGGTTCTGGTGTGTCTGGGAGGATAACTGTATCCCAGAAGCAGCTGTCAGGTAAGCTTACATACGACAAGTGTTATACTTGCTTGTATATTAAAATAAAAAATTTGACTAATACTCCCTGGGAATTTTTTTTCTGTACCTATTGATAAGTTAATAGAGTTATACATTACAGTTGTTTAGTACACATGGGTGTGGGTGAAATGTCAGACAAGTTTTAGTTCCAGCTGTTTCTTATAGGACATATATGTGATTGTGTATTTGTTGTCCCCCTGTGTTATTTCCATTGTGATGATTAATCGTCGTACTTTCCTTCCTTCATTTCTTCCATGACCATCCTCCCTACAAACTGCAGAGACATCTGCATATGGCAAGCAAAAGTTTATTTGCTTAGTAATGGCCATTCTTAAGATATAGAAATGATCTGTATGTGTGAAGTAAGTGTAATGAGTGTCTGCATTGCTGTACTATCTGTGATTGTGTGACCACTGTTACTTTATCATATAAATCGGTTTAATATTTAGTGTAGTGGTAATTTAGTTCCTGTGTTTGTTGCTTATTATCACAGGTGATCTTGACAGTGGAAGGATATAACTCCTACCACATGATGTCAGAGTATGAGTAGGCTCTGATGATGATGATGGTGGCCAAGCAGAAGCACAGTTGGGGGGGTTCAGAGGTTGAATCTGACACTGTGGTTGTGACTCATACATCCCCTGTATTTTCTTCACAAACAGTATCCCTATGCATACTCATTTTACTGAGCCCTCAGATATTGGACAGATTGAGGATGCCACACTTGATCAGGGTAGTGTTGTCACTGTGGCTTCAGTGGTGGTTGACTCTGGTTGTAGCCAAAGTGTGGGCAAGGGGTCACTTAGGAGGGTTGGTAGTGATGCCCAGAGGAGGCCTGTTGTCCACCCTGTTCTTGATTCTAGTGTGTCATTACGTGCCACTCACTGTAAGTTTAGGGTCATCATGGAGGTACAGGCACATTCCTCTAGGGCCTCTGAGGACAGGGTTCTGGATGTGACACATGCAGATGTGCATGACTGCCTTTGCTGCGTGGCCAGTTCAATGGACTGGATGAATGACATGATGGAACATTTACTGGGAGGGAAACAGCATTCATGTGGCCATAGGTCAACATCATCATCTGCTGCTAGCCAATGTGACCACGCCTGATCCTGCTCCTGTAGTAGCACTATTTCCACTGCTTCATTAGGGGTTGAGGTGTCCACACCCAGATGTGGTAGACCATGGGGGGGGTCATGGACCTGGGCGTAGTTGAGAAGAGAGCTCACCCAGCAGACATTGATCACATTTGGGTAGCAGCTGTACACCTGAATATGGTCATGGAAGTACCAGTGAAACTCCTGTGAGAACCAGTTCTCATGGCCAGGGGTGACAATGATGAACTGATACTTCTACCATGCATGACTCAGACATGTCTGACATACCAAGACATAGAGCAAGGACAGAGCTTGGCTGCATTCATGCAGACACACACACACACACACACACACACACACACACACAAACATGCACACACACACACACACACACACACACACACACACACACACACACACATTTCACATCAAGTGCCATACAGACACCCATACATAACAGGTACATGAGGCATTTGTGAGGATTGCAGATCATTCTTTCTCAGTGGCCATTTGATATTATAGGTTCATAGGTTCATAGGTGTGTACTAGGCTAATGGCCCTGGAGCCTTTACAAGCCTAGCCCATAGAAGTGCCCTGGTATCATGCCACCCGACATTAGTTCCCAGTGCCTCTATCAAGTAGAGTCACTGGAGTGATCCCCTGGGTGAACTTTCTATTTCCAATCCACTCATCAAGATTTCTCTTGAAGAGGGACAGTGAGGTGCTCTGCTTGACATGTATGGGAAGTCTATTCCAGAGCACGGGCAGTCTCTGGGTGAGGAACCTGTCCCTCAGGCATGTTCTGTTGATTTTGGTAATGAGGTTGAGGTCTCTGGACTGTGTGGTGTGGAGGAACTGGTATTTCTTTAGATGTAGCATTTCTAACAGAGCTGGCTTTGTAAGTCAAGCAAAGATCACCTCTACATTTCTGTCTACCTGTCTGTCTTACTCACATTCACTCATTACTTTTGTGTCAGCCTTGGCCTCCAGCCCCCCCAAACCCCACCCTGTGCAAATGATGATAACTGTGCCATATCCTTGATTTTCTATCTTTTGGATTCAGGGATACATATGTATTTTGTCTGATGCACAGGGTGCATAGCTGGCTGAGTATTAGTATATATGTGCTGGTGATGCTATTTTGAAAATTTTGCTGCTTTCTTACCACCTTTTTACTGTTGTGATTAATGCCTTGAAATCATTGATATGTCAGTGTGGCTTATTGTTCCAGTTGTGAAACTGTAGGGATGATTATAGTCTTGGTAATTTTTTTTTTGTATTGGGTGTATTTGTGGTGCATGAGGCCTATTAGCTGATAAACAGCAGAAATCTATTGACGTAAGTCATCGCTGTCACATGTTGATGTCATTGCTGAACAATTCACACATTCTATTTAGGTACATTTGCAAGTAATAGCATGCAAGTGTTTGCAATTCATTTGTGTTCTTACCCCTTTATTTTCCTGTTCCAGGTTCAACACTTACCCTGATACTCCTGCATTTACAACTGTTTTAATTCAAGGCTGACTATGTGTGATGGTAGCAGTACACTGCTATTACATGGGTAAGTAAAGGTTGTGAGCATTGCCTGGCATCAGTTTTACTGCATATATGTGCATAGGATGAAAGTTGTACCCCTTAGGTGGTGTGTGCTGTCCATTGCCTCTTGGCCAGGGCAAGGGGATATTGTGTATGCCTATGTCTACCTACACCCACAGTGACTGGTGGTTCTCCCTCTGAGTCCTCATCTGCATGTGGTTGTGGTGACCTTGCCAATGGTGGTGGAATGTGAGCCCCTTCCCACTGGTGCACCTGTTGCAGCTATTTTCTCAGGATAATATTGTGTAGGACAGCACAGACAGTGAAAATTTTAGTACAAGTGCTGGGATCATACTGCAGGGCCCCCAATGTATCTAGGCACTGAAACCATTACTTCA